>NC_084560.2:36592920-36632920 GCF_033978685.3 Nerophis lumbriciformis
CGCTTACGACCGCCTTGAGGGAGGGCAGCGACCTGAGCAGGCCGAGCTCCGCCTCTGGGTAGCACTTCCACATGAGCAGGACCTGGATCCTGGCAGCGTACAGCCGCGGGTTCTGAAGGAAGTCCTTGAAGGAGACGATGTGGAAGTGTTGACGAATCATGTCAGCCATCTCCTCCAGTAGGCCGAATTCGCCACCCACCTCCGACACCAACGCCCACGGTCGCTCCTCCGCCATCAGCTACTGACAGATGACACAACATATTTTATTGCAGACAATAATTAGGGACAAGGCCGCACCTGGCTAATTTGGGGCCCTAAGCAGAATTTCATCTGGAGCCCCCCTTATTTAAATATGTTTTTACATTCTTAATGTTGAGTGATATTGACAACAAAATCAACACAATATTCAAACTCGTTACCTTTTATACATTTTTGAATCAAAACAAAGTCAATAGTACACAATACTTTAACCAAAGCAACAAATACTGTGTTTTTTTTCCTCAAAGTCCTCCTGTGTCCAGGGAACTATTCCCTGAGTTTGTAAACATTTGGGAAAAAACTCTAAAAGGGGATTTTGTGAAAATCACTCTAGTATCGATCGTATACTGATACTAGCCCTTGGTATCGACACTACAGCTATATGGATCAATCCGCCATCCCCTTTTACGTGTATGCCTGGCCAATCGATACTGATCATTCTGGTATCGCTTCAATACCAACTAAATACATGGCTGATATTGCCGGTACCAATACCGATTCCAATATAGTACTTTTTACTTGAAACGTAACTGGTCAAATATTTTGGTGAATTTCCCTCTAGTTAGTTCATAAGGATTATTGTATTGTGCAAAAAAGTAATTATATTTAATTAAAATTAAAAGAAAATGTTGCAGTATAAAGATTATTCCCTGCTTTCATTTTATTACACACAATAACAAAAAAAAAAATCGCAATTCCTAAACAACAAAATAAAGTAACAATAAGTGCAACAAAACTGTAGATATATGTTTGACAGTCTGCTTTTGATGTTGTTCAGTGCCAGCTGACTCAGGTGAGACGAGTGCTAAATGCAGAGAAATCTAAGGTGATTTTATTCTCAAATGGCAAACGACTGCCATTGAACATTTCAAAAATATCACCTGCTCATCAGGTTGAACTTGAAATGGTCAGTTAAGTACTTAACGTTTGTTATTGACGAGAATTTGTCTTTTTGAATCACACAAAAACTGAAAACTTAAAATTACATTGGGAGTTTTCTTACTAGTTAGGAAAACGCTCGATTCTGACCACTTTTATGCTTTTTCTAGACTATGCAGACTTGCTTTCAACGAATGCACCCAACACTTGTTTGAAAAAACTGTACACCAGGGGTGCTCATTACGTCGATCGCAATCTACCGGTCGATCTCGGAGGGTGTGTCAGTCGATCACCAGCCAGGCATTAAAAAAATAGTCCTAAAAATGAGCGATCATAAATCTTCACTATGACGTCACTTTCGTCACTTGATTGACATTCACGGCACCCGAGGGTCTTCTGAGATGACGCTGGCTGCTGCCAGCTCATTAAAATTACCGACTGGAAGGCGAGAAACACTTTATTTCAACAGACTCTGGCGCCGTACCTGTCGTCAAAACTCCAAAGACCGACTGCACAGTTGCACAATAAAAGCTCTGCTTCATCCTGCCTGCACTACCAAAATAAGAGTCTCAGAAAGTTGGCGTGCACAAGCTAGCAAGCTACGGAGTTTGCCGACAATGTATTTCTTGTAAGGTGTATACAAAGGAGTACGGAAGCTGGACAAATAAGATGCCAAAAACCAACCACTTTCATGTGGTATTGGACAGAAAGGAGGACTTTTTTTCTCCTCCATTCGAAAATGCGGACGTTATCAGCACCACTGTCTGATTCCAATCAATGCAAGTCATCACAATCAGGTAATACACCAACTTATATTCTTGTCTTCATGAAAGAAAAGAATCTATATGTGTTAAACATGCTTGTACTATCTTTAACCACCTTTAACTTGTTAACAATATTAACTATATGTGTTAAACATGCTTGTATTATCTTTAACCACCTTTAAGTTAACAATATTAACTATATGTGTTAAACATGCTTGTATTATCTTTAACCACCTTTAAGTTGTTAACAATATTAACTATATGTGTTAAACATGCTTGTTTTATCTTTAACCACCTTTAAGTTGTTAACAATATTAACTATTTGTGTTAAACATGCTTGTATTATTTTTAACTACATTTAACTTGTTAACAATATTAACTATTTGTGTTAAACATACTTGCATTATCTTTAAACATACTTGTATTATCATTAAACACCTTTAATGTATTAACAATATTAACTATATGTGTTAAACATGCTTGCATTATCATTAAACACCTTTAACTTGTTAACAAAAACATATATTTCATAAATAAGTAAATATAAATTATATATATGAATGAGGTAGATCCGCACGACTTGATCAATTGAAAAGTAGCTCGCCTGCAGAAAAAGTGTGAGCACCCCTGCTGTACACTGTATATCACTGCGCCTTATGTTTTATTACTGGTTGTGGCAACCTTGTCCACCATTGCACTTTATATGCAAAGGCAAACTGTCCATCTTTGTCAGTACGCAGATTTTCTCAATGGATGTTGGTTTTTTTAATATATAAATCACTTCTTGGTCTGGTTCCTCTCTAGTTATTTTCTTTATGTGTAGAGACTACAGTCGCTACAGTTTGAGGTCACAGGACATCCTTAGTTTGTTCCTAGCAGATGTGGGTAGAGTACCCAAAAATTGTACTCAATTAAGAGTACCGTTACTTTAGAATAATGTGACTCAAGTGAAAGTAAAAAGTAGTCATCAAAATAATGACTTGAGTCAGAGTAAATAAGTATTCTGTGAAAAAACTACTCAAGAATTGAATAACTATTGATTTATTTCGTAGTTATTTCTGAATGGTTCTTGGACTATACCACCACCTCAGGAACGTTGCTGAACTCCGCCCCTCACTCACTCTCTCTGATGCCGAGAGGCTCGTCCACGCCTTTGTCTCCTCCAGGCTAGACTACTGCAACGCACTTCTTGTCGGGACCCCCAGCAAGAACATCCAGAAGCTACAATACGTACAGAATAGTGCTGCTAGGATCCTGATGACAGTGTGGAAATATGATTATATCACACCAACTCTCAAATCCCTTCACTGGCTTCCTGTTTCACACAGGATTGAATTCAAAGTCTCCCTATTAACCCACCAGTGTCTCCATGAAAATGCCCCCCTCTACCTCAAAGAACTACTCACCCTCCAAATCCTTTACACGGCACCTCCGCTCCGGACAGGCTAACCTCCTCCAACCTCCGAGGACAAAGCTACGAACAATGGGAGAGCGGGCTTTCTGCTCCGCCGCTCCCTGTCTGTGGAACGCTCTCCCTGACCACCTGAGGGCACCACAGACTGTGGATGCTTTTAAAAAAGGCTTAAAAACCCTTCTTTTTAAAAAAGCCTTTTTTTAGATACATGCTTACTAGTTTTAGTATTTGGCTGTTCTGGTTTTTATTTTTATTTATTTTTTATTATCTTTTTAATTATTATTTTTTAATACACTGTAGCACTTTGAGGTTGTTTACTCAATGTAAAGTGCTTTTTTACAAATAAAATCTATTATTATTATTATTATTATTATTATTACTATACTTGTATTTAGTGTGTGTGTGTGTGTGTGTGTGTGTGTGTGTGTGTGTGTGTGTGTGTGTGTGTGTGTGTGTGTGTGTGTGTGTGTGTGTGTGTGTGTGTGTGTGTGTGTGTGTGTGAAACATAAAATGTATTAACAATTTACTTCAACGTGTTTTCTCTAGTTGGAAGTTGAATTCCTGTGGGCTGAAATGTGAACATTTCTACTTACACACAATATAAATGTTCTTTTTGCTAGTTTGAAAGTAATCATTGAAGATTTTTTTGCCGCCTGTCATATCACTTTTTACAGTCAATACATTTTTCTATGTACTAAATTAGTCTAATTTGTCAAATAATTCAGTGTCTTCTATTTTCACAGCTTCATGGGAAGTTGTAGTTTCCATGCTCTTATCTCTAATGTGACTGATGGCCAGACGCAGGGTGCCTCTCGTACACTAGGGGGCGACTGTGGTCATTTCAGCTTATTTAGCTATGTTTGATGTAAATACAATAGAAGAAGATAATGCTACATGCTAATAAGCAAGCGCTCATGACTCTAAAGCTACGACTCTAACAGGTAAGTTCAACTTTCAACTGCTTTTTGGTGTTGTTGGTAATATTTGAATGTGTTTAATGGACACTTGTGGGTATTAGGATAACCAGAGACATACAAAAAGATCGATTTTTTTTTTAGTCAAATGTCTTAGGAGGTTTCTGTTTAGCAGTTGTCTCAAACAGCCGGGATGTGTAATTAAAGTGTCTTCTTTGGGAACATTTTGACACTAAATAAACAAGTAGGTTTCTATTTTATCATATACTTTAAAAATACTGACTTATTTCAGCTTACTATAGCTGTACTTTGTGCTTGTTTGATTGGTGAAATGATATAACGTCACGACTGTTTACGTCGGATTGGCGGAATGGAGTCACGTGACTATGCCTGACGGAAGCAGGGTCGCTGACATAAGAATACGTCTTTGCGAGCTATAATCGATAATTATAAACAAGTGTGATATAAATAAATGTAGCAATCTGAATTAAACTCAATGCAATGGAGTTAAAGTAGCGTTTTTTTCTCCTCAAAAACACTAAAGTAAAAAGTATGTTGCATTAAAACTACTCTGACGAGTACAATTTATCAAAAAAGTAACTGAAGTAAATGTAACGGAGTAAATGTAGCACGTTACTACCTGGACTGATCACTTTGGGGGAATTTCAGTCCATTTTAAAGGATGGAGAAAACCGTTTTATTGGGCATAGTACTTGTTTTTAAATTATTTTTATGGAAACATTTCATACTTTTTGACCGTGTTTTAATCTTCATGTTATGGGTAATTTATATTTTTTAACTCGGGCGTGTGACCGCTTCTGTTTTTGTTGTTGTTAAATGTATATCTGTAACTTTGTTTTGCTGCCCTCTTGCACCGGGTCAAAAGATTTTAATCTCAATGAGGGTTTTACTTGGTAAAAAAAAAGGATATTGATCAAACTTGCCAACCTTGAGACCTCCGATTTCGGGAGGTGGGGTGGGGCGGGGGCGTGGTTAAGAGGGGAGGAGTATATTGGCAGCTAGAATTCACCAAGTCAAGTATTTCATATATATATATATATATATATATATATATATATATATATATATATATATATATATATATATATATATACATCCTGAAAATATGCAAACAAAACTGTGTTTAGATAATTGAGACTTCAAACTTGCATAAATAAATCTTAAGGAATATAACATAACTTGGCTTCTGAGAGCTTCAAAATGTAATGAATAAAATGCTAAAGTTGTTGATAAACAAGCAATTATTTTAATAATTAAATATGGTCATTTTAAATTAATTATAATGATCATTTAAAATTAATTATTTCAAATATGTTTATTTTAATGTATAATTCTATGGCTGGATGTAATAAGGAGTCAGAAAAAATACAAATAAAAATACAATTAATTTTGATATTTTTAGCAAAATATAGTAAAAATGTATTTAGTTTTATTTTATTTTTTTAATTAATAGATATATTTATTTTTAGGTAAGATAAACATAATAATACAATTTATCTCTAGTCTGGATGATTTAGTTCTTGTCACCCTGTTGTCCTCCCGTCATGAAAAAAGGCTGTCCTCACTCAGGTCCGCATAAAGCTGGAGGGGGCGTGGCCTCCAGCTCCGGCTGAAAATCGGGAGATTTTCGGGAGACTATTTGTCCCGGGAGATTTTCGGGAAAGGCGCTGAATTTCGGGAGTCTCCCGGAAAATTCGGGAGGGTTGGCAAGTATGACGGGCTGTCTCAGCGCTGAGGGAGGGGGAGGGGCAAACAAAGTGTGCCTGAGCGAGCAACAAAGCGAAAGAGAAACGCCAAATGTGAAAAAAATGGCATCATTTTCTGGATGCACGGACGACAAACTGCAACAGAAGCATCGATGCCATCAAAGTGATACCAATACTCAACTCGCAGCGATACTATCAATATTTGGATCGATACGCTCATGCCTGCTACACAACAACAGACATCGTTATATTATCTTCCTCTAACTCTTATTAATCTACTTTTTCATTTCCAGTTACCATCCTCGTACGTACTTCCTGTTTCCGTCTGCATTTCTCAAAAAAGCTAGCTTAGCGATTAGCATGCCTGCTCCAGTTTGTTCTTACTCGGTGTGTAACATGTTTATCTTTGTCATAATAATTTCTTAAAATGATAATAATCATAAAATATATGGTTGTTGTTTTTACTGTAATTGGAAAAACAGTACGACTGTTGATTTTACGGTAAAATTCTAGCTGCTGAGTTGCCAATTTAAAAAAAAAAAATTTTCATCGTAAAATCTACGCTTGTTGTTTTCGCAGGTAAGTACCATGAATGGAAAAGTTAAAAAAGTTAAAAGTTAAAGTACCAATGATTGTCACACACAGTACTACTTAGATTTTTACAGGAAAATTCTGCCGACAGAGCCCATTTTTTTTTACAGTAAAATGTAGATTGTGTTTTTTACAATGCATTACTGTAATTGGAAAAACTGTACTGTTGTTTTTATGGTAAAATTATTGTGACTGAGTTGCCAGGTTTTTTTTAAAATCTACGGTAGTTGTTTTTTCAGTGAATTACGGTAAATGGAAAAATTGTACTACTTTTATTTTTACGGTAAAATTCTGGCGAAGGAGTTGCCTTTTTTTTTTCATGGTAAAATTCTGGCGACTCTTACGTAAAATCTACGATTGTTGTTTTTACAGTGCATTGCTGTAAATATAAAACAGTACCACTATTTACGGTATAATTCTAACAACGGATTTGTCAGTTTGTTTTTACAGTAATTCACTGTAAAAACAACGACCGTATATTTTATGATGAAAAAAACAAACTGACAAATCCGTTGTTAGAATTATACCGTAAATAGTGGTACTTGTTGTTTTGGCAGGTAAGTACCATGATTGGAAAAGTTAAAAAAGTTAAAAGTTAAAGTACCAATGATTGTCACACACAGTACTACTTAGATTTTTACAGGAAAATTCTGCCGACAGAGACAATGTTTTTTACAGTAAAATGTAGATTGTGTTTTTTGCAGTGCATTACTGTAATTGGAAAAACTGTACTGTTGTTTTTATGGTAAAATTATTGTGACTGAATTGCCAGTTGTTTTTTTTAATCTACGGTAGTTGTTTTTACAGTAAATTACTGTAAATGGAAAAATTGTACTACTTTTATTTTTACGGTAAAATTCTGGCGAAGGAGTTGCCTTTTTTTTCATGGTAAAATTCTGGCGACTGTTACGTAAAATCTACGATTGTTGTTTTTACAGTGCATTGCTGTAAATAGAAAACAGTACCACTATTTACGGTATATTTCTAACAACGGAGTTGTCAGTTTGTTTTTTTTCATTGTAAAATATACGGTCGTTGTTTTTACAGTGAATTACTGTAAAAACAACGACCATATATTTTACGATGAAAAAAACAAACTGACAACTCCGTTGTTAGAATTATACCGTAAATAGTGGTACTTGTTGTTTTCGCAGGTAAGTACCATGAATGGAAAAGTTAAAAAAGTTAAAAGTTAAAGTACCAATGATTGTCACACACAGTATTACTTAGATTTTTACAGGAAAATTCTGCCGACAGAGACAATTTCTTTTACAGTAAAATGTAGATTGTGTTTTTTACAGTGCATTACTGTAATTGGAAAAACTGTACTGTTGTTTTTATGGTAAAATTATTGTGACTGAGTTGCCAGGTTTTTTTTTTTTAATCTACGGTTTGTTTGTTTTTAATCTACGGTTGTTGTTTTTACAGTGGATTACTGTAAATGGAAAAATGGTACTGCTTTTATTTTTACGGTAAAATTCTGGCGAAGGAGTTGCCTTTTTTTTTTTTTCCTGGTAAAATTCCGGCGACTCTTACGTAAAATCTACGATTGTTGTTTTTACAGTGCATTGCTGTAATTAGAAAACAGTACCACTATTTACGATATAATTCTAACAACGGAGTTGTCAGTTTGTTTTTTTCATCGTAAAATATACGGACGTTGTTTTTACAGGGAATTACTGTAAAACAAACTGACAACTCCGTTGTTAGAATTATACCGTAAATAGTGGTACTTGTTGTTTTTGCAGGTAAGTACCATGAATGGAAAAGTTAAAAAAGTTAAAGTACCAATGATTGTAACACACAGTACTACCGGTACTTAGATTTTTAAAGGAAAATTCTGCCGACAGAGCCAATTTTTTTTACAGTAAAATGTAGATTGTGTTTTTTACAGTGCATTACTGTAATTGGAAAAACTGTACTGTTGTTTTTATGGTAAATTTATTGTGACTGAGTTGCCAGGTTTTTTTTTTAATCTACGGTAGTTGTTTTTTCAGTGAATTACGGTAAATGGAAAAATTGTACTACTTTTATTTTTACGGTAAAATTCTGGCGAAGGAGTTGCCTTTTTTTTTTTCATGGTAAAATTCTGGCGACTCTTACGTAAAATCTACGATTGTTGTTTTCACAGTGCATTGCTGTAAATATAAAACAGTACCACTATTTACGGTATAATTCTAACAACGGATTTGTCAGTTTGTTTTTTTCATCGTAAAATATATGGTCGTTGTTTTTACAGTAATTCACTGTAAAAACAACGACCATATTTTTCACGATGAAAAAAACAAACTGACAACTCCGTTGTTAGAATTATACCTAAATAGTGGTACTTGTTGTTTTCGCAGGTAAGTACCATGAATGGAAAAGTTAAAAAAGTTAAAAGTTAAAGTACCAATGATTGTCACACACAGTACTACTTAGATTTTTACAGGAAAATTCTGCCGACAGAGACAATTTTTTTTACAGTAAAATGTAGATTGTGTTTTTTTACAGTGCATTACTGTAATTGGAAAAACTGTACTGTTGTTTTTATGGTAAAATTATTGTGACTGAGTTGCCAGTTTTTTTTTTTAATCTACGGTAATTGTTTATTGTATATTTATTTTCAGTGTTCATTTATTTACACATATACACACATAACACTCCTCTCTACTCATTGTTGTATTTGAAAGTGCAATGCTTTGCAGCCAGTAGCACAGCCTTTGAAGGAGCATAGGTATGGGCAGTGTAATATTCTGGGTTGGAGTCAATAACCAGGCGAGGTGACAAAGTTACGTCTCTTTACTTCATACTTCAGAACCGACTCCCACACTTGCCGTCAGGGTGCGCAATACAACGTAAACCGTTGGCCAACCAAAAAGTAACCACAGAACACTAGTGTTTAAGCGGACGTGACAACAGGCTGTCCTCACACGGACCTGGAGGGGGCGTGCCTTAAGTCCGGCTGGAAATCGGGAGAATGGTTGTCCCGGGAGATTTTCGGAAGAGGCACTGAAATTCGTGAGTCTCCCGGAAAATTCGGGAGGGTTGGCAAGTATGCAATAACTAGATGATCCATCTGTGGCTGTGAAGTGAACACTAGTAAAGTTGTAAATACTGTATAGAGTAGGCTAACCCATGTGGTTCCTGTGGATGTGAACACAAGTGGTAATTACTGTAGTGACTAAATAACATAGTGACGAAACAGACAGTGATTCATTTGGATGAAAGGGATAATGTATTTATATCAACTCTGTTGATCATTTTTCCAATTCTTTAAACACTAGAACATCTTTAAATTGTGCATTTTGTGCTCAATTGCTGAAAAACCAGGGCCCATCTGCGGTCCCCAGGCCCACGGCTTATTTTCAGTCTTTTTCATATAGTTAAAATCACATGCCTGATTCTGGCATGTGATTTTTTTATTACCGTAAAATCAACGATTGTTGATTTTACCATGCTATTGTACTTTATTTTCTACAGTAAAATTCTAGTGACAGGTGCCAGTTTCGTTTTTTTACCGTAAAATCTACGATTGTTGATTTTACCGTGCATTACTGGTAATGGAATAACTGTTCTACTTGAACTTTTACGATAAAATTCTAGCGACAGTTGCCAGTTTTGTTTTATACCGTAAAATCTACGCTCTTTGTTTTTAGAGTGAATTGGGAAAAAAACGGTCCTATACTTCTTCTTTTTTTTTTAAAAGATAATAAAATGTAAAAATTTAAAAGAAGAATTTTAAAAATGAATATTAAATAAATAAAAAAAAGTGGTCCCATACTTTTATTTCAAAATGATAATGATGAAATAAAAATAAAAGTACCGGTACAACAAAAATCATTCAAAAGTTAATGGGAAAAACAATATTACTTTTATTTTTATGATAACATTTTGGCAACTGAGCCACCAGTTTTTTACCTTGTTAAGATTTGTTAATCACTCGTTCTGATAAAAATACTGCTTAGAGTTCGACCTAACCTTACAAGTGTCATGCTACATTTACATGATACATATTGTATATATACAGTATAGATCCAGGATGCCCTGTATGATACATGGCCGTAGTCTCCAGTTATTCCGTTTCTACTTTATTTCTGTAAAAGCAGCATTTTCCAGTAACAAAATATGTTCTGAATTTTTTAATTTTTTTTTTAGGAATAAAACTCACCTCTTCTCGGGTGCAACTCCAAGTTGGACATGCTGAGTCAGCACTCGCAGTCATCCTTTTCACGGGCACAAGTTGGACATTAAACAAGACGAGTTAATGTGAAAACGAGCAGCGGGGTCAACAAATAGAGCAGAAAAATAGGCCCTGAAGAGGCTGAGTGGGGCCCGCGCACCGATTTGGCTGATGTGTAAACCTAACCAGGAAGCAACACGTCTTCGTTATTTGTTTACTGATCCGGTGCTGAAAAGTCAACAAGCGACGGGGTTTAATTGTCGCCTTGCAGCAGGATCGGAGAATTGCACTCATATCTGTCCTCCCGTCTGCTCGTCGGAGGATGTTTGTGGCGGAAAGAGTCGTGTCTGCTGCAGGAAATGTGATTCATCATTCAGTATTTGCAGGAACAATATCCTTGAATGTAAGGCCGCCTTTCCCCCTATACACGAGCGTAAATCTTGAAACATACAGATAAATAATAGATAAATAAATAGACATTCCCTTCAGGGTGGGGGGAGGACTTTGTCCCCCAGAAGAATTTAACAACAAGTTTCAAACAGCCCCTTTATTGCAGTGCTTTGGGAGGCGTGAGCGCATATCTTGACACAAACTGATAAATAAAAGATAAAGCTATAGGCTTCAGCAATAATAATAATAATAATAATAATAGAGGGCAGCACGGTGGAAGAGGGGTTGGTGCATGTGCCTCACAATACGAAGGTGCTGAGTAGTCTGGGGTTCAATCCCAGGCTCGGGATCTTTCTGTGTGGAGTTTGCATGTTCTCCCCGTGACTGCGTGGGTTCCCTCCGGGTACTCAGGCTTCCTCCCACCTCCAAAGACATGCACCTGGGGATAGGTTGATTGGCAACACTAAATTGGCCCGAGTGTGTGAATGTGAGTGTGAATGTTGTCTGTCTATCTGTGTTGGCCCTGCGATGAGGTGGCGACTTGTCCAGGGTGTACCCCGCCTTCCGCCCGATTGTAGCTGAGATAGGCTCCCGCGACCCCGAAGGGAATAAGCGGTAGAAAATGGATGGATGGATGGATAGATTTTATTTGTAAAAAGCACTTTACATTGAGTAAACAACCTCAAAATGCTACAGTGTATTAAAAAAAATAAAAACATAACAAAAAAAATAAAAACTACAACAGCCAAATAGCTAAAACTAGTATGCATATATCTAAAAAAAGGCTTCTTTTTTTTTTTTTTTAAAGAAGGGTTTTTAAGCCTTTTTTAAAAGCATCCACAGTCTGTGGTGCCCTCAGGTGGTCAGGGAGAGCGTTCCACAGACTGGGATAATATTTGAATATTGTTTTTAATATTTTTGTGCAGCACTTTGGAAACATTTTTGTTGTTTAAATGTGCTATATAAATAAAGTGGATTGGATTGGATTGGATCGGGAGCGGCGGAGCAGAAAGCCCGGTCTCCCATTGTTCGTAGCTTTGTCCTCGGAGGTTGGAGGAGGATAGCCTGTCCAGAGCGGAGGTGTCGTGTGGAGGATTTGGGGGTGAGTAGTTCTTTGAGGTAGAGGGGGGCATTTCCATGGAGGCACTGGTGGGTTAGTAGGGAGACTTTGAATTCCATCCTGAGTGGAACAAGAAGCCAGTGAAGGGATTTGAGAGTTGGTGTGATATGGTCATATTTCCGCACTCTCATCAGCACTTCCTTTTGACCCCGAAAGGGACAAGCGGTAGACAATGGATGGAAAAACATTCACGTCGAGGGGGGGCGTGAAAAATGATTGCACCCTAGAAAAATGTAACTGAGAGCAAGTTTCAAACAGCCCCTTTATTGCAGTGCTTCTTGAATAGTAGAGTGGGCATCTCTTGAGGGGAGCGTGAGCGCATATCTTGACATACAGATAATAATATATAAATAAATATACATTCACTTCGGGGGTGGGGGGCGTGAAAAACCGTTGTACCGTAGAAAAATTTAATTGTGAGCAAGTTTCAAACAGCTCCCTTTATTGTGTGGAAAACAAATCTGTCCCATGGGGGGGCATGACAGAAAATAATTGAGAACCACTGACATAGGGCGTTTTGCGTGAATAAGCACGGGTAAAAAGTTGATCAATGAATGACATGTGAAATTTGACCTCAAACGTATTCCTAGCCCCTTCCTGCTCCTTCTCCGATAAGAATAAAATGGCAATGATTTGTGAATTGTCCCCTGAGGCGGGCAGGTAAAGGATCACACTGGGGTGGAAATCTGGCAAGATAAGCATAATCATATTCAATTTGTTAATTTGCTCTCAATAAATAATTGTTTAACAATTTAAGTTTTAGTACAAAAATGCATTCAATAAAATCCAAGTTCAATTAAAGACATATGAAAATAGTTCCCCATAAAGTGTGATTTTACAAAAAATGCTTAGGGACCCCAATTGAATGACAGGGGCCCACGGGGGCGTGGCCACAAGACACATTCAGGCGCATTAGGAAAATCTATAATTTGATAATAGTATTTTCATTAGGTAAGTATGTGGAATTATCTGTAAATATGTATGTGTTTTATTATGTAGGGCCAAATGGGACAAAAGTAAGAAAATCAATGAATATTTAAATATTACAGTTGTCAATAATCATTAGAATTACAAACATATATGTGTTTATCAATCAATTAATCACAATTCATTTATAAAGCCCTAAACCACAATGAAATCCCCTGACTGGACAAGGAAAAACTCCAAAAGACCGAAAAAAAGGCTGCAATGAATGCCAAGTGAGTACATTTATTTATTTAACGTAAACATTCATTATTTATTTCAATACTTTATTAATTATTTATTAATGATTTCATTTTATCTTGGTTTAAATAATTATTTCACAAATTGTTAAATTATTTTATGATTTAATTCAGTGGTTCTGAAAATGTTTTTGGCACCAGGTAGCACTTCAGGAAACACTTGTCTCTCCAAGTACCACCATAATCCAATTAATACAATCCACTTTATTTATATAGCACATTTAAACAACAAACATGTTTCCAAAGTGCTGCACAACAATATTAAAAACAATATTAAAAAAAATATTTAAATATTATCCTTAGCTCCACCAATGACTGAATAAAAACAATAAATAAATAAATATAGAACCAATATAAAAACAATACAAAATTAATTTGATTAAAAACGATTTTAAAGGGAAAAGCCAATTAAAACAGTAAATAGAAATCAAAATTTATATTTAAAAAAAACAGAGGACAGAGGACCACACAACTCACGTAGCGTTTAAAGCCAAAGAATAAAAGTGGGTCTTAAGACGAGACTTAAGACCCACTTAAGTGTTTTTAATGACCAACATTAAAACACAGTAGCGTAGTAGACCAAGATATTCATAAAAAAAATGCACAGGTGTTATTTAACAAGTATATTTTTGTACTTTTGGGCACTGTAACATCACACAGAATTTGAATAGTGGCCCTGTGTTTGAATAATAAATTTGGTGATTATTGGGTGTTACCACTAGATAGAGCCCGCGTACTACAGTTTGAGAATCACCGATTTAATATATTATTTAGTCATTTAATTATATATTGATTCATGATTTAATTTATTATTTTATGATTTGATTATTTCTTTGATCATTTAAATCATTATTTTTCTAATGTATTTGATTATTTAGGGATTTAATCAATTATTGAATCATTTAATTAATTATAGATTTCATTATTTCACGTTGTAGTGAATTATTTCAAGATTGTTTAATTATTTCATGAACGTGTGTGTCATTGCTTCGGGAATTCGTCCTGCCTGTCAAACTCATCTGTCAAAATCAGTAAAGGAAAGCACATCGACGAATCAACAAAATGGGCTGTGGCTTTTTCGGCTTGCTTTATTTTGAAATCAAAGCTTTTGCTTTGACATCACCGGAACCGAAAATAGTTCCTGACCCTCGCCAGCCTGACGGCCGACGCAGACGTGACAGGTCTTGTTAAAACCTCCGAATTTCCTCCTCACGCATTTATTAGTCCTACATTTTGAGCTAACTCGTCGTGTACGAACAATGACGTGCATTTTGTCTTAATGTGTTAACTTAAATTGTCACGGAATTCCAAACTAAATGGTTATACTGCCACTTCCTGGTTATCTGTTTCTTTGAGTTGGCTAATGTTGTGTTTTAGCACGATGTACAAACGTACTAAATATGCATATTTACAGTATTTACATTAGTTAAGTAAGTAATTGTTGTTGAATACTGGCGTTACGTCAGTGGAGTAAATCAGACTGCTGCGCCTTTTTATTTACTTCCTTGTTGATGCCACTTTTGTTGGTGTGGTAAAGACTTAATATTGTACCTTTTCCTAGCTGCTTTCTGCTCTGTCACTGATAAATAACAATGGAACAATTCCCCCTTTGGCTCCCTCAGCGCACAGCTTAGTGCTTGTCTTCACCGCGGTGGTGGTAGGCTTGAATCCAGGTTGAAAGTAACAATTTGTACACAAAAAAAGAACAATGTATTTCCAATTAGTTTGTTTTTTAGTACAAAACATGCACCACAGTTAATTCAAGTTTAATTAAAAAAATGTAAATGTTTCAGATGAAGAAAAAAGTGTTAAATGTTGTAAAGGGGGAAGGATCCAATTATAATTTTGCTATCTGTCTATTAAATTATGTTTATAAATGTGTATATTTATGAGAGTAGTGTTATTTAAAAGTATATCCTATCGTATCTAAATGCATTTTAAAAAGTGTGTCAAATATGGGAGTGTGTGGCAATAGAGTGATTTGCATATTACCTATATCTTGACACATGCGGAGAAATAAGTAAACATTTACTTCAGGGGGGAGTGAAAAAAATGTCCCCTAGAAAAATTTAACTTTGAGCAAGTTGCAAACAGCTCCTTTGATGCGGTACTTATTAAATAGGGCGTAGGGTATCCGGGGAAGGGGGGGCGTGAGAGGAAATTGCGCAATAGTATCAACTTCGGGGGGGAGGGGTGAAAAAAATTATGTCCCTTGAGAGGAGCGTGAAAAATAATTGAGAATCACTTTACAATGGGTGTCAACTTCTTTGTTTCGAATTTATCGCAATTCTTATTTCTAATGATTCTCAATCCATTCAAAAAAATCTAAAATCGATTTAAAAAATGGTGTGTGTATATATATATATATATATATATATATATATATATATATATATATATATATATATATATATACGAATGTATGTATACACACATATATGTACATATAAACACACATATAAATGCACATATGTGTATATATATATATATATATATATATATATATCCATCCATCCATCCATCCATTTTCTACCGCTTATCCCTTTTGGGGTCGCGGGGGGCACTGGAGCCTATCTCAGCTACAATCGGGCGGAAGGCGGGGTACACCCTGGACAAGTCGCCACCTCATCGCAGGGCCAACACAGATATATAATTTTATACACACTGTATGCACATATATACACACTTATATAAATGCACATATATGTATATATTTATATTTTTTTATACACAAGTATACATATAAACACACATATATATATATATATACACACACAAATATAAATGCACATTAGTGTATATATATATAAACGATTTTATACACACATGTGCATATAAACACACACATATATATATATATATATATATATATGTATATATATATATATATACACACACATATAAATGCACATGTATGTACTGTATGTATATATATATATATATATATATATAGATATATATATATTTTGTTTATACACATGTACATATCAACACACACATATATATATATATATATATATCTCCATCCATCCATTTTCTACCGCTTATTATATATATATATACACACACACACATATATATATATATATATATATATATATATATATATATATATATATATATATACACACACACACATATATGTATATATATAAAAAAAACATTTTAATTTTTTTTTAATCTGTCCTGTTCAGCCACTCACACAAATCATATAGTTGATGAAGATGCTCATATCTGCTGTACACATTTACTTTAGAAAAGAGAAGTGTTGGATACTTCTTTTGTTGCCTTTTTTGTATTTGACATTATTGAATGTTTGGGTAGAATTTTATTCAACACAACCAGTTTTCTTTTAAGTTATATAAAAATGGATTAGAGCTGTTTGTTTATTTTATGGAGGAATATATTTAATCACAGAACTGGCACCCAATGTTATTAAAAAAGTATTGATTTTGAATCGAGAGTCGATTCTGAATTGAATCGAATCGTTTGCTGCCCTAGTGTTTACCCAACATCATGATTTTGCAATGTGGCAGGAAGCGTATCAGAGTATGACGGCCAATGTCTGTATTGCCTGACGGATGTCGTCTGTCTTCAGGCATGGCCGTGTTCGACAAGTGCTCCGTGCTTTTGGTGCTGAAAGACTTACCGTGCAAAGAGAAGAAGAGTGTGAGCTCGCTGGTGACCGAAAACGGAGGACAATTATGCTTTGCGGTCAACAAGCAGGTAAGCCATATTGTGCAAAATACAGGAAAAACATGCACTATCCAAAAAACTTAATAAAACAAAAAATAAAGACGTGCACGGCAAAAAGTATACTTAAAGAAAAAGCAAGGCCAGCAACACTCGTGTCCTTCAAATAATTTCAATACAAACTGCGCGGGCGCTACCAAACAGACCGTTTTCGAAAATGTCTTTGTCACTGTACAATCTTCAACATGAAGTGATGCACCATAGTCACAGCTGTGGTCAATCAATTGACATAACTTCAAAATGAAAGTGCACAAATAGACAAAATGGAAAATTGTACAAACCCCGTTTCCATATGAGTTGGGAAATTTTGTTAGATGTAAATATAAACGGAATACAATGATTTGCAAATCATTTTCAACCCATATTCAGTTGAATGCACTACAAAGACAACATATTTGATGTTCAAACTGATAAACTTTTTTTTTTTTTACAAATAATCATTAACTTTAGAATTTGATGCCAGCAACACGTGACAAAGAAGTTAGGAAAGGTGGCAATAAATACTGATAAAGTTGAGGAATGCTCATCAAACACTTATTTGGAACATCCCACAGGTGAACAGGCTAATTGGGAACAGGTGGGTGCCATGATTGGGTATAAAAGTAGATTCCATGAAATGCTCAGTCATTCACAAACAAGGATGGGGCGAGGGTCACCACTTTGTCAATAAGTGCGTGAGCAAATTGTTGAACAGTTTAAGAAAAGCCTTTCTCAACCAGCTATTGCAAGGATTTTAGGGATTTCACCATCTACGGTCCGTAATATCATCAAAGGGTTCAGAGAATCTGGAGAAATCACTGCACGTAAGCAGCTAAGCCTGTGACCTTCAATCCCTCGGGCTGTACTGCATCAACAAGCGACACAGTGTGTAAAGGATATCACCACATGGGCTCAGGAACACTTCAGAAACCCACTGTCAGTAACTACAGTTGGTCGCTACATCTGTAAGTGCAAGTTAAAACTCTCCTATGCAAGGCGAAAACCGTTTATCAACAACACCCAGAAACGCCGTCGGCTTCGCTGGGCCTGAGCTCATCTAAGATGGACTGATACAAATTGGAAAAGTGTTCTGTGGTCTGACGAGTCCACATTTCAAATTGTTTTTGGAAACTGTGGACGTCGTGTCCTCCGGACCAAAGAGGAAAAGAACCATCCGGATTGTTATAAGCGCAAAGTTGAAAAGCCAGCATCTGTGATGGTATGGGGGTGTATTAGTGCCCAAGACATGGGTAACTTACACATCTGTGAAGGCGCCATTAATGCTGAAAGGTACATACAGGTTTTGGAGCAACATATGTTGCCATCCAAGCAATGTTACCATGGACGCCCCTGCTTATTAAAGCAAGACAATGCCAAGCCACGTGTTACATCAACGTGGCTTCATAGTAAAAGAGTGTGGGTACTAGACTGGCCTGCCTGTAGTCCAGACCTGTCTCCATTGAAAATGTGTGGCGCATTATGAAGCCTAAAATACCACAACAGAGACCCCCGGACTGTTGAACAACTTAAGCTGTACATCAAGCAAGAATGGGAAAGAATTCCACCTGTGAAGCTTAAAAAATGTGTCTCCTCAGTTCCCAAACGTTTACTGAGTGTTGTTAAAAGGAAAGGCCATGTAACACAGTGGTGAACATGCCCTTTCCCAACTACTTTGGCATGTGTTGCAGCCATGAAATTCTAAGTTAATGATTATTTGCAAAAAAAAAAAAAAAAAGTTTATGAGTTTGAACATCAAATATCTTGTCTTTGTAGTGCATTCAATTGAATATGGGTTGAAAAGGATTTGCAAATCATTGTATTCTGTTTATATTTACATCTAACACAATTTCCCAACTCATATGGAAACAGGATTTGTACAAAATAAATCAAAGACTCAGTACAGTATTATAGGAAAATAAATAAAGCAATAACAAAAATAATTTTAAAAAATGTGGGGGAAAAAAATTAATAAGAAAATGTAAAAAAAAAAATTTTTTGTACACATTTCTTTATTAACCTTTTTTTTTTAACACATTTTTAAAAATTATTTTTTTACTGCTTTATTTATTTTCCTATAATACTGTACTGAGTCTTTGCTTTATTTTGTACAATTTTCCATTTTGTCTATTTTTGCACTTCCATTTTTGAAGTTGTTCTTGATTTATTATGTCAATTGATTGACCACAGCCATATTGTGCGCCACAAACCTTGCCTTTTGTTTTAGTAGGCACTTCCTGTTTGGGTCGCTTACCCAGGATACCACAGTACCAATACTTTATTAAAACACAAATATTGTTCATGTTTTTTTTATTGTGTGATGCCGAGAAGCAACATTTTGCACCACTTTTTAATGTATTTATTTTAATTTTTTTGTTATTATTCCACCCCGTTTTTGGTCTGCCTTCTCCACCAACATTTCCCAACCAATTCATATCCAATCAAAAGTAAAAATGTTCAACTCCAGAAAACATGGGCTTGCATCCAAATCGCCAGAACAAAAACCTCACATCTTTCTGCCACTTTTTTCCCCATTGAAAATTATTAGACTTTTTTCCCCCGAATACCTCACACTCAGGTTGGGTGATTGGTTCCATTTACTTTTTTGATAAAAATTTGACAAATGAAATTCAAGGAGCTGAATATAGTGTTTTTTTAAATCAGGCCCCTTCGTAGGCATCTAAAGATCCTTCCGTAGACAAGGGGGGTGCTAGAGGTAGTTGCCGTGTAGCTCAATGTAAACACTTGAAAAGCTCTCAGTCTCACCAAGTAAATATTTCAAATTTCTAGTCAAAATATCAAAACAAACTTAAAACAAGTCACAGTTCCCTGAATAGTAATTTTCCTGTGAGACATAAGAACTTGTTTTTAGACAAAAGATCAGGGGTGTTCAAACTTTTTGACTCAATAAAAAAATTAGGCCTGGGGCCAAATACATGTACATAATATGATGGATATACAATTAATATAATTGAATATTAAGAGTATGTGAAAGCTGATACCAAGCAGCTAAAATGTGCCAAACATGGATAAGTATGGAGGGAGTTCTTTACATTTACCCATCATGCACTCTAATGGGTTTAAATGAGTGTAATTTATAAAAAATGTTTGTGGTGTTTGGACTTTTTTCATAATATCCACAATGTTCATCGAGCAGATTGCGGTATGTGTAACCATGTGTGTTGACATTTTTTTTTCTTTTTTTTTTTTGCACCATGACTAGAGGAGGTTGTTTGGATTGTGTCATATAAGTAAATGCTGTGCTATTATCTGTAAGTAATTTCAAGGGTCATTGTTCTGATTTATTCATGTTGTCCACAAAATGGCATATGTTGTATGCAGGGACTGCTTGATATTTAAGATTAATTTGTAAAAACATACAATAGATATTCTGAGGAAAAAATATTACTTTAGAGCATCACCGTTTTGTTAAAAGACACATAACCTCACAATACTAGTAAGTATATCTGATAATAAGTTTTTTTATTGTTAATTTCAGAATCTCTTTGAAGTTTTTTAAAGCTTAAATTTCTTATTCAGGAAATCTTACCAAGACAATTTTGCAGAAATAACTTGTATTAATTTTTGTACTCCTCAAGGGCTTGTTTTTCCAGTCAACCCTAATGAATCAGTATTTGCAAAATGTTAACATGGTAACGTTTTGTTCTAGCATTTTAGCTCACTTTTCATTTATTTCATTACTTGGCGCCATTTTGGAAGTATGCTAACTGTTCCCTTTTTAACATGTAAATGTTAGTATGTTCATGGTTTGTTTTAGCTAGTTTTGTACATATAATCCTAAAAATAGTTGATTTTGTTACTTTGCACCATCTTGGAAGTATGTTAACTGTTCCTATGTTGGCACGCTAACTTCAGAGTGCTAACATTTTTTGTTAGCATTTTAGCTACTTTTGGACATTTTTCATCTAAAATTAATTGATATTGCTACTGGGCACAATCTTACAGATTTGCAAAATGCCAGCAATTGTTGTTTGGTTTACATTTGCATTTATTTCCCTGCATTAATGTTAGCATGCTAACGTTTTGTTCTAGCATTTTGGCTCACGTTTCATTTATTTCATTACTTGGCGCCATTTTGGAAGTACACTAACTGTTCCCTTTTTAACGTGCTAATGTTAGTATGCTAATGTTGTACATATAATCCTAAAAATTGCGGATTTTGTTACTCGGTACCATCTTGGAAATATGCTAACTGTTCCTATGTTGGCACACTAACGTTAGAGTGCTAACATTTTTTGTTAGCATCTTAGCTACTTTTAGACATTTTTCACCTAAAAATCATTGATTTCGCTACTGGGCACAATCTTACAGATTTGCAAAATGCCAACAATTGTTGTTGGGTGCATGGCGTGCATTTATTTCCCTGCATTACTGTCTGCCAGCCAGCAGTGGCAAATTAAACGGGAGCTGTGGAAGTCTGCACAAGCTGCCTGGCTGCAAGCCACCACCTCCTTTAGCCAGAAAGAAAGCCTGGCGAGCCATATACCGCCTCTTCGCGGCCACCAACATGCATCTCCAACAGGAGAATACGCAGATTCTTATTTTTTTGCACTAAAACGAGACTGATTGAATTGGGAGCTGCCAGCAATGGTTGCTGGGTGCTTCCTGTGCGACTCTCCGCATTTAGACGAGTTTGATTAAAAAACAAAACGATATGCGTTCGATAAAACATTGGTTATTTTTTTTCTTCTTCGTTGGAAGAAAGCAGAAGTTGCAAAGCAAAGTTGGTTGCATAAACAAAGACACTTGCTCTCTGGTAACTGAATGAGCAAATAAGTGATCACTGGTCAGTGGGCGGGACACGCTAACAGTCAATCAGTGCTATCAGTTTGTTGTCTCGCAGTTAATTCTTTGCATGGAGTGAGAAGACAAAGTCAATATGAGTGCCTGTTCCATGTCTAGGTTAAAAACAGTAGTAAAGTATGTTCCATGTCTTGGTTAAAAACAGTAGTAAAGTCTGTTTCATGTCTGGGTTAAAAACAGTAGTAAAGTCTGTTCCATGTCTTGGTTATAAACAGTAGTACAGTCTGTCCATGTCTTGGTTATAAACAGTAGTACAGTCTGTCCATGTCTTGGTTAAAACAGTAGTACAGTCTGATCCATGTCTTTGTTAAAAACAGTAGTACAGTCAGTCCATGTCTTGGTTAAAACAGTAGTAAAGTCTGTTCCATGTCTTGGTTAAAAACAGTAGTACAGTCTGTCCATGTCTTGGTTAAAACAGTCGTAAAGTATGTTCCATGTCTTGGTTAAAAACAGTAGTACAGTCTGTCCATGTCTTGGTTATAAACAGTAGTAAAGTATGTTCCATGTCTTGGTTAAAACAGTAGTAAAGTCTGTCCATGTCTTGGTTATAAACAGTAGTACAGTCTGTCCATGTCTTGGTTAAAAAGAGTAGTAAAGTCTGTCCATGTCTTGGTTATAAACAGTAGTACAGTCTGTCCATGTCTTGGTTATAAACAGTAGTACAGTCTGTCCATGTCTTGGTTATAAACAGTAGTACAGTCTGTCCATGTCTTGGTTAAAACAGTCGTAAAGTATGTTCCATGTCTTGGTTAAAAACAGTAGTACAGTCTGTCCATGTCTTGGTTATAAACAGTAGTAAAGTATGTTCCATGTCTTGGTTAAAACAGTAGTAAAGTCTGTCCATGTCTTGGTTATAAACAGTAGTACAGTCTGTCCATGTCTTGGTTAAAAAGAGTAGTAAAGTCTGTCCATGTCTTGGTTATAAACAGTAGTACAGTCTGTCCATGTCTTGGTTAAAAGCAGTAGTACAGTCTGTCCATGTCTTGGTTATAAACAGTAGTACAGTCTGTCCATGTCTTGGTTAAAAGCAGTAGTACAGTCTGTCCATGTCTTGGTTATAAACAGTAGTACAGTCTGTCCATGTCTTGGTTATAAACAGTAGTACAGTCTGTCCATGTCTTGGTTATAAACAGTAGTACAGTCTGTCCATGTCTTGGTTAAAAGCAGTAGTACAGTCTGTCCATGTCTTGGTTATAAACAGTAGTACAGTCTGTCCATGTCTTGGTTATAAACAGTAGTACAGTCTGTCCATGTCTTGGTTATAAACAGTAGTACAGTCTGTCCATGTCTTGGTTATAAACAGTAGTACAGTCTGTCCATGTCTTGGTTATAAACAGTAGTACAGTCTGTCCATGTCTTGGTTATAAACAGTAGTACAGTCTGTCCATGTCTTGGTTAAAAAGAGTAGTAAAGTCTGTCCATGTCTTGGTTAAAAGCAGTAGTACAGTCTGTCCATGTCTTGGTTATAAACAGTCGTAAAGCCTGTTCCATGTCTTAGTTATTTGCCAGGTGTGGTTTGATTGAACAAAGAAACGGCGCACCTCCAAAAGCACTTGAATTATTTCCCCTTGAGAACAAATATACCAGGTGTGGGACAGGTGCTTAACAGGTGTGTGACAGGTGTTTACCCAGTGGTGTGCCGTCAGGGCCAGCAAGGCCTTCTTTGCTGGCCTAACATAACCAGAAATCATGATCATAATCAAAGATAAAAGTCATTTTTAATTTACTTTCCCTAAATATCTAAAAGTATTCATATTCTCTTCATGTTATATTATGCTCCTTCCAGTGCCGTTGTTTTAAGGTTATAGAGTTTTTATCCAATCAGAATTCAGCTATCTTATGTTGCCATGCTGTACCAAATCTGCCTAGCGCCTTCAGAATCAATAATGCAGGCGTCTAAGTGAACGGGCACAAACATTTGACAGACTGTTGCGATAGCCAATCAGATCACGAGTTGTTGTCAGTAAGGCCTTCTAGGTGGCCTAAGGCAGATATATAGTGATGTAATGAGCTAGGTAACAAAAGAACTCCATTACCCAGCATGCCACAGTACTGAAGAGCATGCCCAGTAGCCCCGTTTAGGTTGTTGAATGTAGACATGTAGCGGGATGTTTTTTATGAGCACGCTGTGGAGTAAACTTTAAGAAGTGAGCCAACACACCTCGTCTTCATCTTTTATGATTAGACAAGACAACACATATATTTGCAAGGCCGTTTTCAAGAAGGATATTTAAAGAGGAACTACATCTTGTGAGACCATGTCGGCCAACCCCGGAAGCTAGCTCAGCTGTCGATGAAATGTGTGACAGTTTGACCCCACACTGTCACTGTTTGACCTTTGGACTTCCTCACAAACCGTGCACATTTGTTGGGAAGCTCAACATGGACACAAACATTCAATCTTGTTAGCCAGTGAAAAGCATGTGCTCAACAAACAAATTGTTACCTGTCACTCACCATGGCTCTGAACTATTGACCAAAAGAGTCAGGGTGGGGTTGAGGGCTTTATATAGGTGACCACACCTGCATTCACTAATTAGGCCAAATTTGGGTCGAACCATGATCTTCAAATGCTGGGTGTTACAGAAGGACACTGGACATTTAAAAGTTGTGTTGTCTAAGCCTGAATATACTGTGTACGAAAATGACTGCTCTACACATGCAAAAGTACCATGTGAATACTTTTTAGACATGTGATGGTTATTTATGGTGAAATTTACAAAATAACTGTTTTCTTAATTTCCCCTGTCAAATTGGTCCCAGCTAGTGGGCGGGGCTAAGGGCTATTTAAGTTGGAAAATGCCGTTTTTCTGACAGTCTGCTGTCGGTCACTGCCAGAGGAGGTTCTCTGTCCTGAGTAGGAGTTTCGGTCTCCATGCATCAAACATCTACTAAGGTGAATATTTTGATGATGAGATTATGTTGTGTTGTAACCGGTTAAACGAGTTTTGTTGAATGCTAATTGATTTTGCTAAATCTGTTATGATTAGTTAATTCTTTACTTTGACATATTTGATTATTGACCTTTGACTATGAGTACATGTATTTTGATATAATGAATGATTTATCTTTTGATTATTTTTAATATGCTTATTTTGATTAATTATATAGGCCTAGTTAACGCATGCAACTTCGAAATGTATTTAGAATATAAATGTACTATATATAATATACGATACTAATATTGCCTCTATTTATTACATTACAGATTGTGGGTGCTTTGTTTTTTCTGTCGTTGTTCACCTTTTGACACTTTTTGGGATTTCAATAAATGTTTGTAAACTCTCACCAACTGCGTGCCTTGCCATCCTTGATTTGAAAGTCTGGTTTGCAAAGGTTACATTACCTTCACCCGAGCCTGGGTGTGACATATGGTGGCAGTGGTGGGATGGCAAGCCGCAGAGTTTACAAACATTTATCTGGCAGAGGGCAGGCCAGAACTGGTTTGAGATCCCAAGTGTCGGAGGTGGCAATGACAGAGGAGACTGATGAGATGGCTGGTCGAGGGGCCACGGCGATGAGGCTGGACCGGACGACTATGGCTGAGGAGCATGAAGTTGGATGGAACACCGAGGAGTCCGAAGAAGACGTCAAAGGTTTTGAGAACTCTGGGGCTAGGCGTAAGCAGCATAGGAAGGGGTCTAGGAAGGCTAGGTGGTCTGCTGAGCCACCAAGGACTGAAAGAGTGTTAAGTGAACCTACCCTGGTTAATATGTTCCAAGACTTTTTGATTGGACAGCAACGTAGGGAAGCTGTCCTAGTTCGTGAACTCCAGGAGTTAAAAACTGTCTGTACAAGACCTAGCCTAGATCACTCACTCACTAACCAAAATGCTAACCGTACTCCTGACGATAGTTGTGAGCAGTCGCCCAAACCCAAACCCAGAACTCGCCCACATCCAAATCTTAGTCCTCAAGCGTCGCCGTCCAGAGATTCCTCGCCACCTGACCATCATCTCCGACAAGGCCCAAAGATGCTCCCTTTCCAGCAGGGTGAGGACATCGAAAACTTTCTTGTCCGCTTCGAGCGCATCGCTCGCACCTGGGGCTGGCATCAGTCTGACTGGGCCTGCCGACTCGTTCCACTCTTGACCGGTAAAGCTCTGGATGCCTATTCTGCGATGGAGGAAGATGCTTCCAACGTCTATGCTGACCTAAAAGAAGCCCTCCTTGCTAAGTTTGATATCTCTCCTGAGACTTATAGGCTCCAGTTCCGGTCAACCTACATTCCCCCTGGTGAATCTCCCAAGGAGACTTACAACAGACTCAAAGGTCTCTACAGAAGATGGATCAAGCCGGAGCAGCGTTCCAAAGAAGACATCGCAGAGCTTTTTATCCTGGAGCAAATGATTCGCTTGCTGCCCAACGAAATGAAGACTTGGGTCAAGGAACACGAGCCAGAAGACGGACTTACTGCTGCTAAACTTGCAGGTCAGTACTTGAATGCTCGTAAAGGACTCCGAATGCCAAGGCAGCAGAACAACCGTGTAGCAGCTCAAGGTGCAGCCGACCTGTCACACCAAAGAGGTGTGCAGAAAGCAGGTGGTTACAGCACCTCAGGGGACAACAGACCGCTCCCGAGACAGAGTCCAGTGAAGGATCTCATCTGCTACCACTGCCAACAGCCGGGGCACCGAGCCCCAGTCTGCCCCTTGAAAGGTCCAAAGCTGTCCAGCTTCTGTCATGTTCCCCATCCATCTGTGTCAGCTTCAGTCATGGCACCTGCTCTTGCACCCAATCCTGAACCTGAGGCCAAACCTAACACTGAGCCTATCATGATGCCAGCTTGTGTTAATGGCCGTCCAGTGCAAGCACTGTTGGACACAGGTAGCTCCATGACACTGTTGAACCATTCTTTTGTGTCACTTGGTAATCTTGACTATCAGCATGCCACAGCCATTCAATGTGTCCATGGTGATCAAAAAATATATCCCGTGGCTGATGTGACCATCATCATCGATGACCAGGCTTTCTTGCTCCGTGTGGGGGTTCTTGATCACATGCCCCATGACATGATCTTGGGCAGAGACTTGCCTATTCTGCATGATCTTGTTCATCAGACACACAAGCAGAAAGTGAAATCCAGTTTTATTCCAGCCATTCAAGAGGCTTATCCAGTACGCACCCGTGCCCAGACAGCCAAGCTAGGGCTGGAGCCTCTTCCTGACTTGGACCCTTCTCTATGCCAGGGTGGTCAGAAGGGCCCCCCCAAAAGTAAGAGCCAGCGCCGCCTGGAGAAAATCCAAGGTACTCCACTGTTGGGTGATGTGTCAAGCTTGAAACCTGATGAAGAGTGGCAGGTACCTGAAGACATCCGAGAGCTACAGAGAGCTGACGTCTCACTGGCTCCCCTGCTGGCTAAGATGAAAGATGCAAACATCCCCTTGCAGCCAAACCAGGGTGAAAAGTATGTCCTGGAGGATGGAGTCCTGTATGTAGCAGATCAGCCAGAGAATCGCTTGGTGGTCCCTACCTGCTGTAGGCCCCTTGTACTGCATCTTGCTCATTCCATACCTTGGGCTGGTCATCTTGGGCAAGACAAGACTCTTGCTCGAGTCAAAGCTCGCTTCTTTTGGCCTTTAATGGTCAAAGATGTTATTGAGTACTGTCAAACCTGTCTGCAGTGCCAGAAGACTTCTCCGAGACGACCTGAGAAAGTCCCACTACTCCCTCTACCTCTCATTGATGTTCCTTTCCGGAGGATCGCAATGGATATTGTTGGACCCCTGGAGAAAAGCAGTGGAGGCCATGAATACATCCTTGTCCTCTGTGACTACGCCACCAGATTTCCTGAGGCCTTCCCACTAAGGAGTATCAAGACTCCGAAAGTCATCTCTGCACTTGTACAGTTCTTCTCACGAGTAGGAATTCCAGATGAAATAATCACGGATCAAGGAACCAACTTCACTTCAAAGCTCATGAAGCAGCTTCATAAACAACTTGGAATTACTGGCATTCTCACCACCCCCTATCATCCACAAACCGACGGGTTGGTGGAACGCTTCAACCAAACCCTGAAATCCATGCTGAGGAAGTTTGTAGATGACACCGGTCGAGACTGGGAGAAGTGGCTTCCCTTCTTGCTCTTTGCCTATCGAGAGGTACCCCAAGCCTCTACCGGGTTTTCGCCTTTTGAGCTTCTTTATGGGTTCCCTGTTCAAGGCCCCTTGGACCTCTTGAAGAAATCCTGGGAATCCAAACCACCTGTACCACAAGGGGTTCTTTCTTATGTGCTGCAGATGCGAGACCGGCTGGAGCAATACAGAGCTAAGGCAAGGGAATATCTTGGAAAGGCCCAGATGAAACAGAAGACCTGGTATGACCAGAAAGCACGTCACAGGGTGCTTCAGCCAGGTCAAAAGGTCATGCTCTTGCTTCCAACCTCAAGTCATAAACTGCTGGCCCAATGGCAAGGTCCTTACTCCGTGGTCAGACAAGCTGGTCCAGTCACTTATGAAATCTCACATCCAGAGAAAGGAAAGGCATCCCAAGTGTACCACATCAACCTTCTGAAGGAATGGAAGGAGAGGAAATCCTCTGTGGAAGGAAAGGATGTCCAAGCCAGTCAAGTACATACTCAAAGCAAGGAGTTGCAAGAGGAAAAGGTGATGCTGGCACGGGAAGTGGAAATGGAGGATGATGTGGAGGAGACAGATTTGTCCATGCTCACTACACCACAGAAACCTGATGTTAGTCACTTGTCTGCACAATCTGCCCATAAACTATTGCAAGTGTGTGAAGAATTCCCAGTATTGTTCAGTGGAAAGCCAGGAAGAACTCCACTAATTGAACATGTCATTCATTTAAAAAACCCAACACCTATCCGTCAGCGCCCCTACAGAGTGCCTGAGCGGCTGGTGGAGCCCCTCAACCATGAAATCCAAACCATGCTGGATCTAGGAGTGATTGAACCCTCAAACAGTGAGTGGTGTAACCCCATTGTCCTCGTTCCTAAAAAAGACAACACAATAAGAGTATGTAATGACCTACGCAAAGTGAACGCCGTTTCTAAATTCGATGCTTATCCCATGCCACGTATTGATGAACTTCTTGAGAAGCTCGGCAAAGCTGTGTTCATCACCACCCTTGACCTGTGTAAGGGATACTGGCAAGTCCCTTTAGAAAAGGAGTCAAGGGAGTACACTGCCTTCCGTGGACCAAAGGGTCTCTATCATTACACGGTTATGCCGTTCGGACTACATGGAGCCCCCGCAACATTTCAGCGGCTAATGGATCGCGTTCTGCAGGGGTGTGGCCAGTTCTCTGCTGCCTATCTCGATGATGTGGTGGTTTTCAGCACTTCCTGGAAAGACCACCTCTCTCATCTGCGTCAAGTCCTGCTTCGGATCCGTTCTGCCGGGCTCACTCTTAACACCCAGAAATGTGAGTGGGCCAAAACTGAGGTGTGTTACCTAGGTTACCATCTTGGCAATGGGCAGATACGTCCTCAGGTGGACAAGGTGAAGGCAATCCAAGACAGTCCTAGACCGCGGACAAAGAAGCAGGTCCGGTCATTCTTGGGGCTTTCCGGGTGGTACAGAAGATTTGTTCCCCACTTCTCTACCATCACAGCTCCTCTTGTCAAGCTGACAACCAAAGCATCCTCTAATCCAGTCAAATGGACAGACACATGTGAAACTGCCTTCACGAATGTCAAAACTATTCTATGCTCTTCTCCGGTCTTACAAAGTCCTGACTTCAACCAGCGATTCCTTGTTCAAGTTGATGCCTCTGGTGTGGGCCTTGGAGCCGTCCTAGCCCAAGGAAAGGAGGGCGAGGAACAACCGCTTCTATATCTGAGCCGTAAACTGCATCCCAGAGAAACTAGGTACTCTGCCATTGAAAAGGAATGTCTTGCCATCAAGTGGGCATTGGACAGCCTACGTTATTACCTTCTGGGACGGACCTTCGATCTGGAAACGGACCACCGGGCATTGAGCTGGATCAACTCCATGAGGGATAAGAACTCCCGTGTCACCAGATGGTACTTGGCGTTACAGCCTTATTGTTTCAACGTTACACATCGAGCTGGCAAAAGTAACTTGCTAGCTGATTACCTGTCTCGTCTCCCTGGACTTGCTGTCGCTGGAGAGGAGGGAGGTAATGTGACAGTTTGACCCCACACTGTCACTGTTTGACCTTTGGACTTCCTCACAAACCGTGCACATTTGTTGGGAAGCTCAACATGGACACAAACATTCAATCTTGTTAGCCAGTGAAAAGCATGTGCTCAACAAACAAATTGTTACCTGTCACTCACCATGGCTCTGAACTATTGACCAAAAGAGTCAGGGTGGGGTTGAGGGCTTTATATAGGTGACCACACCTGCATTCACTAATTAGGCCAAATTTGGGTCGAACCATGATCTTCAAATGCTGGGTGTTACAGAAGGACACTGGACATTTAAAAGTTGTGTTGTCTAAGCCTGAATATACTGTGTACGAAAATGACTGCTCTACACATGCAAAAGTACCATGTGAATACTTTTTAGACATGTGATGGTTATTTATGGTGAAATTTACAAAATAACTGTTTTCTTAATTTCCCCTGTCAAATTGGTCCCAGCTAGTGGGCGGGGCTAAGGGCTATTTAAGTTGGAAAATGCCGTTTTTCTGACAGTCTGCTGTCGGTCACTGCCAGAGGAGGTTCTCTGTCCTGAGTAGGAGTTTCGGTCTCCATGCATCAAACATCTACTAAGGTGAATATTTTGATGATGAGATTATGTTGTGTTGTAACCGGTTAAACGAGTTTTGTTGAATGCTAATTGATTTTGCTAAATCTGTTATGATTAGTTAATTCTTTACTTTGACATATTTGATTATTGACCTTTGACTATGAGTACATGTATTTTGATATAATGAATGATTTATCTTTTGATTATTTTTAATATGCTTATTTTGATTAATTATATAGGCCTAGTTAACGCATGCAACTTCGAAATGTATTTAGAATATAAATGTACTATATATAATATACGATACTAATATTGCCTCTATTTATTACATTACAGATTGTGGGTGCTTTGTTTTTTCTGTCGTTGTTCACCTTTTGACACTTTTTGGGATTTCAATAAATGTTTGTAAACTCTCACCAACTGCGTGCCTTGCCATCCTTGATTTGAAAGTCTGGTTTGCAAAGGTTACATTACCTTCACCCGAGCCTGGGTGTGACAAAATGTGAGTTCAGATATTTTATTTCTTTATTTTTTCACGTTTAATATGTTTTTTGCAATTGAAATTTTGACAGTACCACATAAGAATAATAATTGCTGATGCGGGGTTTAATGATTTTTAAATGCGCCAGAAAATAACCCATTTGGTACAATGCTCAGTAGTGCCTGGTCATGTGGTGACATCAATGATGTTATTTTGAGAGGTAATCATTGAAGTCAGACATCATTGAAGGCCTAGGTGGGAAACGCACGGCCCGCCGCTGTTTTTACCAGGTGTGTGACACGTCTACTACCAGGTGTGACAGGTTTGTAACAGGTGTGTGTGACAGGTTTGTAACAGGTGTGTGTGACAGGTGTGTACCAGGTGTGACAGGTTTGTAACAGGTGTGTGTGACAGGTGTGTGACTGGTGTGTACCAGGTGTGTAACAGGTGTGTACCAAGTGTGTGACAGGTGTTTGACAGGTGTGTAACAGGTGTGTTTGACAGGTATGTGTGACAGGTGTGTACCAGCTATGTACCAGCTGTGTGACAGGTGTGTACCAGGTGTGTGACAGGTGTATGACATGTGTGTAGCAGGTGTGTACCAGGTGTGTGACAAGTGTGTACCAGGTGTGTGTACCAGGTGTGTGACATGTGTGTAACGGGTGTGTAACAGGTATGTGTGCCATGCAGAACACGATATTGTGCAAGCGTGAAGGAGACATCCTAACACGTGCAACATGTCTCACAGTGCTCCTTCGTCGTGGTCAGCGACGTGTCCCACCTGAGCGCCAGCAGGCTGCGAAACGTCCAGAAGTTTTCCACACCAGTGGTGGGAGTGGATTACCTGCACAGGTGTGTGAAGGAAGGCGTCCTCCTGCGTAACCATGACTACCAGATGGATACCTCCTCGCCTTCTTCTCACTCGCCTGCTCTCACTTTGCCAGTTCAGCCATTCAACAATCAAGGTGATTTCTTCTTGTCCAATAACACTTGTGCACTCACTGGCGGCCATGACATCATCTCAAATGAGTACCCTAACCCTATTTATTTCCTTCATTCTTTCCTTTCTTTTTATTTCTTTCCTTCCCTCTTTTTATCTTTCTTTTTCATTTATTAATTTTTACTTCTTCTTTAATAAGTATTAATTTTTTTCTACTTTTTTCTTTCTTTCATTTCACCCACTTTTTTTTTTCTTTATTCATTCTTTCCTCTTCTTTATTCATTCTTTCTTTCATTTTTCTTCTTTATTTTTCTTCTTCTTTATTCATTATTTCTTCTCTTTCTTTGTTTTCTTTCTTTCTTTCCTTATTTTTTTTGTTCAATTTTTTTGTCTTTTTTAATTAATTCTTTCTTCTTTCTTTCTTTCTTTCTTTCCTTCTTCTGTCTTTATTTATTCTTTCTTCTTTCTTTGTTATCTTTTTAATTCCTATCCTTATTGTTTTGTTTCTGTCTTTCTTTCTTTCTTCTTTTTCTCTTTTCTTTTTTATTTCTCTTTCTTTTTCCTTTATTCATTTTTTTTTTTTTCTTTCTTTCTTTAATTTTATTTTTGTCTTTTTTTCCTTTTTATGTCTTTCTTTATTTATTCTGTCTTTCTTTTGTCTTAATTAAAAAAAAAAATTTCTTCCCTTTTCTTTCTTTTTTCTTTTTTATCTTTAGTTTCCTTCTTTTTCTTCTTTCTTTCGATCTTTCTTCTTTTCTCCTTATTAATTTTTTCTTCCTTTCTTACTTTCCTCTTTTTTGTTCTTCTTCCATTACATTTCCTTTCCTTCCTTCTTATTTTCCCTTTCTTCCTTCCTCATTTGCTTCTTCGCTTTCTCCCTTCCTTCCATCCTTCCTTTCCCTGTTTCTTGCTTCCTCCTCTCCTTCCATCCTCCCCATCCTATCCTTTTTCCCTTTCTTCTTTGCCTCCTCCCTTGCGTGCTTGAAGACACTTATCATCCTGAAAGTTTGTTTGGACTATTTGTCCTTTTAGAAAGCTGCCATCTGTTCACAATATCTCACTCCATGTTGGATTTCATCTTTCTGAAAACCGCAGCTCCCCCGTGCCAGTAGCACTCGTGCGCGCTATCGTCCCCATACTTGAAAGTGTTGATAATAAATCAATGCAAGAGTGTACGTTGGTAAAGCTCACTACCGAACACTTTAAGAGCTTGCGTTGGACATCGGGTTGACGCCTCAGGCTTAGTGGCCTAGTGGTTAGAGTGTCCGTCCTGAGATCGGTAGGTTGGGAGTTCAAATCCCGGCCGAGTCATACCAAAGACTATAAAAATGGGACCCATTACCTCCCTGCTTGGCACTCAGCATCAAGGGTTGGAATTGGGGGTTAAATCACCAAAATGATTCCCGGGCGCAGCCACCGCTGCTGCCCACTGCTCCCCTCACCTCCCAGGGGGTGATCAAGGGTGATGGGTCAAATGCAGAGAATAATTTCGCCACACCTAGTGTGTGTGTGACAATCATTGGTACTTTAACTTTAACTTTTTAACTTTTAGCTCGATGCCGAGCGCTCTCAATCGGAGGAACCAGGTTGGATCCCGGGGTGTAACGGAAGCAATGGCTGGACCAGGCGTGGTGCATCTATACTGCCATACAAGCTGTACACTGACTACTCGGAAGTGTTTCCTGGTTTACTCTTTATAGTATAGTCTCTGGCAACAATGAATAAGAATGCTATTTGAAATGTGCCGTCTGTGTTCGTGCTGGTAAAAGTCTGTAAAAAGGTGTGATATTTGGCAGTGTTTTATGTAGTGCAGGGAGTTTTCACACGGGGATGAAGACGTACTTTTTAGAATTTTCTTCACTTACGCTGGCTTTGATCTTACCTTCCACAAAAAAAAACACCTCTAACTTCAGCAGTGCTGTTAGTGTGAGGCGAGTCATCAAATCTCTCTTCCACTTGCTCTGCTAGTTCACCTTTGGCCACGCTTAGATGCACTTGTTTAATAGAGGAGACATGAAACACACGCACACACACACACACACACACACACACACGTGCGTTGAGACCTGACCAAGCCACTGTTGGAGCTGTTGAATTCGCACAAGCAAAGAGAAGACATGTTCGCGTGTACCTCCAACATCCAAGGTCTACATGACAGCAAACATGTCAAACAAAAAATAAATTCGATCTGATCTCTTCTAAACTGGAAGGACATACGATTGGTAGGTAGGTCGTTTTTTTTGTATTTTTTTTACCGTGAAACCATGGGTGTCCAAACCTTTTCCACTGAGGGCCGCACACTGAAAAATTAAAGCATGTGGGGTCCATTTTGATATTTTTAAATTTTCAAAACTATTACAAACCATTGGGGTTTTTTTTTTACCTATAGGGCTCTGCTCAAGTTTGGTACCCAATAGGGTCACATAAAAATGTAAAAAATAAGTCATATAATTTTTTTTATTTCAACGTTTAAATCGCCTGACCAAATTATGATCTATCTGTCGATATTACCGTAAGTTGTTTTTAAGTTTTATTGTCATGACCTGACACCACAGGTCATGTGTTTTGATTTGTTTCTGTTTCAGTGCTCCTTTTTTTGCTAGGAGCGCTGATTTTACACACCGGTTTCTGTTTCTTGATTGGGACACGCACTAGTGGCCCGTCGCAATCAGTAGGCGCGAGATCAATGTTTTCTCAACGCGACTGTTATGTTGAAGCTAAGAAATACGCTACTACTTACTGTCCACGTTTATGCTATGCTAGGTTTTTGCCTTGCACTTTTTGTATTTTTGGCTTGTGTATAGGGCTGCAACTAACAACTAATTTGATAGTCGATTATTACTTCGATTAATCGATTAGTAATCGTAAAAAAGAGACAAACTACATTTCTATCCTTTCCAGTATTTTATTGAAGAAAAACAGCATACTGGCACCATACTTATTTTGATTATTGTTTTTCAGCTGTTTGTAAATGTTGCAGTTTATAAATAAAGGTTTATAAAAAATAAAAAAAAACATTAAAAAAAAATAAAAAATTGCCTCTGCGCATGCGCATAGCATAGATCCAACAAATCCATGACTAAAATCGGTATCGGTTTCAAAATTATCGGTATCTGCTTCAAAAAGTAAAATTTATGACTATTTAAAATGCCGCTGTGTACACGGACGTAGGGAGAAGTACAGAGCGCCAATAAACCTTAAACACCCTGCCTTTGCCCAGTCACATAATATCTACGGCTTTTCACACACACTAGTGAATGCAAAGCATACTTGGTCAACAGCCATACAGGTCACACTGAGGGTGCCTGTATAAACAACTTTAAAACTGTTACAAATATGCGCCACACTCTGAACCCACACCAAACAAGAATGACAAATACATTTCGAGAGAACATCCGCACCGTAACACAATATAAACACAACAGAACAAATACCCAGAACCCCTTGCAGCACTAACTCTTCCGGGACGCTACAATATACACAAACGCATACACCTGCTGTCATGCACATTTTGTCCAAACAGAAGGCTACAAAAAGCAGCAATAGCTGACTTGGTGGAATTACACCTCCTATTATGTTTATTTTGATAAATTTTAGACATACAATGACATGTACATTATCTTTAAAACCAGCCTGCAATTACACAGAGCCCTGGGAACATTATTAAAGAGCGAATGCCCACCTGAGCTTCTGAAACCCAACACTCATAGATATATAACATGTTCAGCAACATGGTGATGTATTACATGTGCAGTGAAGTGTACATTATTTTAAAATCGGCCACACTAACGAGCCAAGGAAACCATTTTGAATGTTTAAGTATCTATATAAAGCACACGGATGTGTGTGTGCCGCTGCAAAACTCTCATGAAATTATAAAGCATTTAATCATGGATATAGTGATATAGTACATGTGCAATGAAGTGTATATTGTCTTTCACATCAGTACACACGCTACATTGTTCTTATTTAGTTGCTTAGTCGCGTTTTACGCGCGAGCAACTACAAAAATCGAAGCAAGACACGTAAGTTAACTTCATGATTTGTTTTTAAATAAGGACTAAAAACATAAGATAACATTGCACCTTTCTTATGACAGAGCAAAAAGTCTTGTTTGTCAAAGTTGTCACATCAGCTGGAGGTTCGACAGCGATCTTATCCAAAACAACTGACTGTCATTAGCGCCGGCGGGAGTGTCGCCAAGCCCATTTTGACGTCTTTTTTTATTAATGTTGAGTGAAAAGAGCGGCATGTTTACAGTCAAACATACAGTAATTCATCTTACAGTGTGTTTAAAGGCAGCAAGGCAGTGTTGTTGAGCTTGGAAATGAAAGCGCACAACCGTGACGTCATCACCAGTCTCCATTTGTGCCGTGTACATGCATACATACGCTAAGCGGAGAGTTTTGGAACTCTACACTTTGGCCAGCGTTTTAAAAGACAAAAGTATGCGTCTGCGTGTGGACAAGAGGCCTAAACGCAGAGATAAGTATGCGTTTATTAAGTATCTGTGTTCGTGTGGACATGGCCTAAGATTCTCAGGGATCCAAAAGGGTCCCACTTATAAAAGTGTTAAAAATAAGTCATATATTATTTTTATTTTTTGTCAACGCTTAAATCGCTAGATCAACTTCAGATCTATCTGTCTATATAAAGTTGAGGTTTTTTTTTGTAAGTTTTATGTCCTTTTTTGTAAAACAAAACCATGTTTTTATGGCAAAAACACAAAATACAGTATGCAACATTTCTCACTCAAAAACATTTACAGTGGAATTTTTTTATGTTAAATAATTGCAGCCTTAAATAGGTCAATAATTCACAACAACATTGATTTTGATTCATTATTATTTTTTGAGCAAACAGTAAAAAAAAAAAAAAAGTCAGTTAAAAAAAAGCAAAGACGGTTAAAAAATAAATAAAAAGTACCACTAAGATCCTCAGGGATTCAAAAGGGTCCCACTCATTAAAGTATTTGACCACCCATCCAAATGATGAGAATCAGGTGTCCTAATCACTTGGCCCGGTGTATAAAATCAAGCACTCAGGCATGGAGACTGTTTATACAAACATTTGTGAAAGATTCAATATTCAAGTTAAGTTAAAGTTAAAGTACCAATGATTGTCACACACACACACTAGGTGTGGAGAAATTTGTCCTCTGCATTTGACCCAAGATTCAAGATTGAATGAATGAAATAAGATTATTTATGTCATATAATCAACCATCAATCATTTTGTGTGACCAGTTTAACAGTTCAGATTAGACATATTAACAATCATACACATTTAAACACTAAAAGAAAAGAAAAGAAAAATAATTACCGAAAAAGGAATAGGCTGAAGCCAAAGCTTATATTTGCCTATCCCATACATTCACTGAACATTAGATTCAAGATGCTTTATTATTGTCCATTATTTAACATGTACAAGACACATAAGAACTGAAATGTCATTTTCGGCACAGTCCCACTAAGAGCAGACATACGTTACAGGGAGACAAGACGGGACCGCCAATGGGTCAGCCACTTACGGCGCTCCTTAAAAAGGTGGGAAAAAGGTGATATTGGGAAAGGGGGGAAGAGTAAAAAATATCAGTCTGAGGCTGGACCCTCGGGATGGGGTGTTTGTATATATGCCCATTGTCTTTGGGTGAAGTGAAGTAATGTTCATAAGCCCAGAATCGTTCTGCATGCAATGCAAGCAAAGATCGATTCCCAGGTGTCGTTGAGGGGAGGAGGGAGGGAGGTCAAAAGCGTCCATCTTTGAAATTCCTCAGGGGATGATTACAGAACAGCCTGTTCTTGTCTCAAGGCCATTCGGGGGAGTCAAATCGTAGATAAGGATTTTTGTTTTTTCTCGAGCAGGCATTACAATGACTTGTCTGTTCTATTCGTCCATGCTGGCTCTCATGTCCAAACCTTCTTTTACAGCAAGCTTCTCCATGATGTGATCCATCTTGCGATTCAGTTCAGAAATCGCCACAGTCTATGTTCCCACAGCCCTGCCCAACCCGTCCATTGCGACGAACAGCCTTTGGGCTCTTTGAATGGCTGCCATCGTCTTACGAATTTTACGATACACCAGAGCAATGCCCAGCCCAATCAGCAGGTGCCCCGCGATCATGGTCCCAAATAGGTAGATGTCTTCCACGTCCTCGATGGAAAGGACCGAGAGGCACATGATTCTCCATTTGTCCCAGGAATCTCTCACGTACCCCGCAGCAATGGTTCCATCAGGGCAGCCACGCTCCCCAGAACCTCTTTTCCTCGTCGAAAAGATTGTGTCAATAGAGTCGAGAGTCCAGCTCATCAATTCCATGTCTGATGATTAGATTTGGAGGACAGCGCAAAGAAAGAGTCTTCCAAAAAAGTTTAGACAAGACAAGACAAAAGAGAGCTAACCAGGAAAAGACGGGAGGAGAAAAAAATGCGACCGCCCCTCACCAGAGGCAAGACAGAAAAGAATGGGCCGCTCTCAGTCATTTCCAGCGTAGAACTGTCATAGGATGTCACCTGTGTAACAAATACAGTCGTGAAATTTCCTCGCTCCTAAATATTCCAAAGTCAACTTTATTATAAGAAAAGTGAAGAGTTTGGGAACAACAGCAAGTCAGCCACCAAGTGGTAGGCCACGTAAACTGACAGAGAGGGGTCGGCGGATGCTGAAGCGCATAGTGCAAAGAATTTCTGCACTGTCAGTTGCTACAGAGCTCCAAACTTCATGTGACCTTCCAATTAGCCCACGTACAGTACGCAGAGCGCTTCATGGAATGGGTTTCCATGGCCGAGCAGCTGCATATAAGCCATACATCGCCAAGTCCAATGTAAAGCGTGGGATGCAGTGGTGTAAAGTTCGTTGCCACTGGACTCTAGAGCAGTGGAGACGTGTTCTCTGGAGTGATGAATCACACTTTTCCATCTGGCAATCTGATGGACCAGTCTGGGTTTGGAGGTTTCCAGGAGAACGCTACATTTCGGACTGCATTGTGCCAAGTGTGAAATTTGGTGGAGGAGGAATTATGGTGTGGGGTTGGTTTTTCAGGAGTTGGGCTTGGCCCCTTAGTTCCAGTGAAAGGAACTTTGAATGCTCCAGGATACCAAAACATTTTGGATAATTCCATGGGATGGCACTTCAAGTTCATATGTGAGTAAAGGCAGGTGGTCAAATACTTTTGGCAATATAGTGTGTATATATATATATATATATATATACACATACAGTACAGGCCAAAATTTTGGACACACCTTCTGATCTATCTGTCGATATAAAGTTGGGGTTTTAAACACTCATAAAAGTGGTAAAAATTAGTCATATATATTTTTTTTTATTTTTTACATTCAATACTTGCATCTCTAGATCAACATCAGCTCTATCCGTCGATTATATGTATTTATTACTTTATATGGGTTTTTTGTTTGTTTGTTTCATGCCTTTTTTGTCATTCAAAAACGTTGTTTTTTTATACGACAAACACACAAAATATGCAATATTTTCCCCAAAAATATTTGACAGTGGAATATTTGATGTGAAGTAATTGGAGCATTAAATAGGTCAATAAATCACAACAATATTTATATTGTATTCATTATTATGTTTAGGGTAAAGACAGTTTAAAAAAAAAACAATCCCACTAAAATTATTTTTTCTTCTTCTCTTTCAATCATAGAAAAATTGGTTTTTGTATGGCAATCACACAAAATGTGCAATATTGTTCCCAAAAATTGTGGAATATTTGATGTGAAGTAATTGGAGCCTTGGGTAGGTTAATAAATCATTACAACATAAATTTTGATTTATTATTCTTTTTGAGCAAGGACTTAAGAAAATAAAGAAACAAAAAACCTTTTCTTGATCTTTGTCACCCGTTTGCTCTTTCATTTCACTTTTCTATGTTTTTTGTGTTTTTTTAA
>NC_084560.2:36642920-36647920 GCF_033978685.3 Nerophis lumbriciformis
TGATGCTGTCAAATATTGGTATCGATTCCCAGGTACCGGGAAAAGGTACCGCATCGGTTTAAATGTTAATGGTCCCCATCCCTACATGGAACACAAAAGCCAGCTGCGGTAGGCTCCAGCTCAATTGTTACCCTAAACAGGACAATCGCTATGGAAATTGATTGGATGGACGCATATATATTGATTATGATTTTGAGTCAAGTCTTTAATGGGCATAGCGGTCACATTTTGTGAACCTATTGTGCGTTTTTTGACAACATTCTTGGAGCATTTTCATTCATTTTTGCAACCAAAAACAATTTTGAGTCAATGTTCTCGGATTGTGCTGGAAAGTTGCAAGCTGACGGCTCGTCCAATGTTGTGCACGTTTGTTTAGGTGAGCCGGGCGGAGGGCTTGTGGATCGAAGCCCAGAGGATGCTGAAGGAGGGGTGTAGTGCCGAGGTGGTCACTCTCCAGAATGAGTTTTACTCGCTGCTGCCTCACAGGATGCCCGATAGGAATCCCAGTGCCAAGAATTTCTCCCAGAAACTGGACCTGTGTCAGGTACAAGAAAGCGCCTACACACACACACACACACACACACACACACACACACACACACACACACACATTCTTTTTTAGCTAATTTCGCCTAAGTCATACAACTTGGTATTTACATATACTAACTGTTAGCATGGTAAAAATGCTAATGTTATCATGCTAACAATTAGCAATTGACAAGTACCGACTTGATACTTAACACACGCTAACTGTTGGCATGCTAAAAATGCTAACATTTAGCGTGTTAACAATTAGCATGCGTCAAGTACCAAGTTATATGACTTGGTACTTAACATATGCTAACTGTTAGCATGCTAAAAATGCTAACGTTAGCATGCTAACAATTAACATGTGACAAGTACCGACTTGATACTTAACATACGCTAACTGTTGGCATGCTAACAATGCTAACATTTAGCATCCTAACAATTAGCATGTGTCAAGTACCAAGTTATATGACTTGGTACTTAACATATGCTAACTTTTAGCATGCTAAAATGCTAATGTTAGCATGTTAATAATTAGCATGTGATAAGAACCAATTTGGTACTTAACATACTCTAACTGTTGGCATGCTAAAAATGCTAACAATTAGCGTGCTAACAATTATCATGCATCAAGTACCAAGTACCAAGTTACATGATTAGGTACTTCACATATGCTAACTGTTAGCATGCCAAAAATGCTAACATTTAGCGTGCTAACAATTAGCATGCGCCAAGTTCCAAGTTATATGACTTGGTACTTAACATATGCTAACTGTTAACATGCTGAAAATGCTAACGTTGGCATGCTAACAATTAGCATGTGATAAGTACTTGTACTTAACATACCCTAACTTTTGGCATGCTAAAAATGCTAACATTTAGCATACTAACAATTAGCATGCGTCAAGTACCAAGTTATATAACTTGGTACTTAACATATGCTAACGGTTAGCATGCAAATTTTTTTTTTTTTTTTTTTTTTGTCCTGTCCAGCTTCTCAGGCAAATCATATAGTTGATGTAGATGCCCATGTTGGCTGTTCAGATTTACTTTACAAAAGAGAAGTGTAGGATACTTCTCTTGTTGCCTTATTTGTATTTGACTTTATTAGATGTATTTATATTATCATTTGGTGCAGCCGGGCCGGAGCAGGAGGGGATAGAAAGAGAAAAAAAAGAAGACAGACGGGGAAATTGTGGGGACAAGAGGGGGATTAGACAGAGAGACAAAAACAACAACAGCAAACAACATGCTAAAATTCTAACGTTAGCATGCTCACAATTAGCATGTGACAAGTACCGACCTGATACTTAACATACGCTAACTGTTTGCGTGCTAAAAATGCTAACGTTGGTATGCTAACAATTAGCATGTGATAAGTACTTGGTACTTAACATACGCTAACTTTTGGCATGCTAAAAATGCTAACATTTAGCATGCTAACAATTAGCATGCGTCAAGTACCAAGTTATATGACTTAGACTTAGACTTCCTTTTTATTGTCATTCAAACTTGAACTTTACAGTACAGATAAGAACAAAATTTAATTTCATTAGCTCACAGTAGTTCAGGATAAAAAAGCAATAAGGTGCATATATAAATAAATAAATAGGTTACTGTACAAATAAATATATTGCACTTTTTCACATGCGTCCACGTTTATGGATATATGTTATATTGTCTTTTTTATTCCAGCGAGTTAATCCATTTTGGGGGGAGTTGAGGGGATTTTTATGATGTGTTCAAGAGTCTTACGGCCTGAGGGAAGAAGCTGTTACAGAACCTGGAGGTTCTGCTTCGGAGGCTGCGGAACCTCTTTCTGGAGTAGACTTGGTACTTAACATATGCTAACTGTTAGCATGCTAAAATTCTAACGTTACTTTGCTCACAATTAGCATGTGACAAGTACCGACTTGATACTTAACATACGCTAACTGTTTGCATGCTAAAAATGCTAACATTTAGCGTGCTAACAATTAGCATGCGCCAAGTACCAAGTTATATGACTTGGTGCTTAACATATGCTAACTGTTTGCATGCTAAAATGCTAACATTTAGCATGCTAACAATTAGCATGTGATAAGTACCGACTTGGTACTTAACATATGCTAACTGTTGGCATGCTAAAAATGCTAACATTTAGCATGCTAACAATTAGCATGTGTCAAGTACCAAGTTATATGACTTGGTACTTAACATATGCTAACTGTTAGCATGCTAAAAAGGCTAACGTTAGCATGCTAACAATTAGCATGTGACAAGTACCGACTTGATACTTAACATACGCTAACTGTTTGCATGCTAAAAATGCTAACATTTAGCATGCGCCAAGTACCAAGTTATATGACTTGGTGCTTAACATATGCTAACTGTTTGCATGCTAAAATGCTAACATTTAGCATGCTAACAATTAGCACGTGATAAGTACCGACTTGATACTTAACATATGCTAACTGTTGGCATGCTAAAAATGCCAACATTTAGCATGCTAACAATTAGCATGTGTCAAGTACCAAGTTATATGACTTGGTACTTAACATATGCTAACTGTTAGCATGCTAAAAAGGCTAACGTTAGCATGCTAACAATTAGCATGTGACAAGTACCGACTTGATACTTAACATACGCTAACTGTTTGCATGCTAAAAATGCTAACATTTAGCATGCGCCAAGTACCAATTTATATGACTTGGTGCTTAACATACTGTATGCTAACTGTTTGCATGCTAAAATGCTAACATTTAGCATGCTAACAATTAGCACGTGATAAGTACCGACTTGGTACTTAACATATGCTAACTGTTTGCATGCTAAAATGCTACAATTTAGTGTGCTGGCAATTAGCATGTGTTAAGTACCAAGTATTGTGACTCGTGGGGTGTACAGTGGCAAAATAGGCAAAAACAAATAGCATGCTAACAGTTAGCATGTGTCCATGCAGGAAAGTCCAGAGAGTAGTTTTCCCATCGACTGCTCACAATATTAGCCTCCATTTTAATTAATAACCAAACACACACCCAGAGAGGCTTTTTGTTTTGCCTCTGAAGCCACTCGAAAAAACACTTTGATTAACTCACAAAAATACCCTCAAGCTTGTTCTTTTTTGTTCTTTTTTTTTCTTTTCTTTTGAACTTCTGAAACGCTGACAGCTCTCATGCAGCAACGACTGTGCTTGTTGAAATGTTTTGATGCAGCTGCCTTCATATTGATCCCAGTGTAATTGTTACATTATACTTGCTGTCACTCAGTCCTCGTCCAACTCGTGGACACAAAAAGGTAGCGTGTGAGTTGGCCTCCAAATAGTGTTAGGAAAGACGTTTACTTGTTTGCTTCCTCTCCAGGTGTTAGGACACGTAGCTAATAGTCAAACTAGCCCTAGCGCTAACACAACACAAGAGGATGCTTCTGTGCGTGTTTTGCGTGAAAAAGCGCGTGTAAAAAGACACCCCTTTTTACTGATCATTTTAAACTCTTCTTAGGTCCTTAATTTGTATTATGTATTTATTGCTATTATTCTCTTCATGTTATGATGTTATTCATTTAAGCATGTACCGTATTTTTCGGAGTATAAGTCGCTCCGGAGTATACGTCGCACCGGCCCAAAATGTATAATAAAGAAGGAAAAACACATATATAAGTCGCACTGGAGTATAAGTCGCATTTTTTGTATTTGATAGAACCCAACACCAAGAATAGACATTTGAAAGGCAATTTAAAATAAATAAAGAATAGTGAACAACAGGCTGAATAAGTGTACGTTATATGAGGCATAAATAACCAACTGAGAAGGTGCCTGGTATGTTAACGTAACATATTATGGTAAGAGTCATTCAAATAACTATAACATATAGAACATGCTATACGTTTACCAAACAATCTGTCACTCCTAATCGCTAAATCCCATGAAATCTTATACGTCTAGTCTCTTACCTGAATGAGCTAAATAATATTATTTGATATTTTACGGTAATGTGTTAATAATTTCACACATAAGTCGCTGCTGAGTATAAGTCGCACCCCCGGCCAAACTATGAAAAAAACTGCGACTTATAGTCGGAAAAATACGGTAACTGACTAAAAAACATGACTTGCTAAAATTTTACCATAAGAATAACAGCGATAGTGTTTCTAAATTCACAGTAATGCACGAGGAAAAAAAAAAGACTTGCTAAAAGTTTACCGTAAAAATAACAATTGTACCGTATTTCATATTTACAGTAATAGACTGTAAAAAACATGACTTGTTAAAATTTTACCATAAAATAAACAGCGATTCGGTTTTTCAACTTACGGTAATGCACTGAAAAAAACACGACTTGCTAAAATGTTACCATAAAAATAATGATACTGTTTTTTAATTCACAGTAATGTAATGCACTGTAAAAAAAAAAGACTTGCTATGATTTTACCGTAAAAATCACAGTTGTACCGTATTTCAATTTACAGTAATAGACTGTAAAAAAAACAGGACT
>NC_084560.2:36652920-36887920 GCF_033978685.3 Nerophis lumbriciformis
AACAAGCTTTCAGCGATGTATTATTAGCAGGCTGTTAACGTTAATTGGAAGCAGGTGATAATTGGTGTTGTTTATGAAATGTTCCCATCAGGGTTTCTTTTCTTTTTTTGCCCCCGAGTCCGATTCCACCATGCATGAGTGAGATCGGTCTATACCGATCACATGTATTCAGCCTAAATGTTTTAATGTATTTATGGTAAGTACTATTGACAGAATACAATATTTAAGCTACTTCCTCATTCTCTTGTATTATGTACAATTGTTTAAGCAAAATAAGTAGTACACAATAACGATGATGAGATTCATGGCTCTTGAAGAGCACATTGGAGTGTCCGCAGAACAGCATTTACCCAATCCAAACAACCTTCCCCGCTCAATACAAAAAGTCCACACACATGGCCACATATAACACAACCTGCTCACTGAACTTTGTGGATGTTTAACAAAAAATGTCCACGCTCAACACATAATTAGAAATTACCCCCATTTAAATAATCTGCAATGCATGATGGGAAAAATGCAAATTGTATTTATGTATGTACGTATGCGTGTGTGTGTGTGTGTGTGTGTGTGTGTGTCTGTCTGTCTGTCTGTGTGTCTGTGTGTGTGTGTGTGTGTGTGTATATATATATATATATATATATATATATATATATATATATATATATATATATATACACATATGTATTTATGCATGTATACACGTGTATATATATATATATATATATATATATATATATATATATATAGTGTTGTCCCGATACCAATATTTTGGTAACGGTACTAGTACCAAAATGTATTTCGATACTTTTCGGTACTTTTATAAATAAAGGGGTCCACAAAAAATTGCATTATTGGCTTTATTTTAACAACAAATCTTGCGGTACATTAAACATATGTTTCTTATTGCAAGTTTGTCCTTAAATAAAATAGTGAACATACTAGACAACTTGTCTTTCAGTAGTAAGTAAGCAAACAAAGGCTCTTAATTTAGCCGCTGACATATTTAGTAACATATTGTGTCATTTTCCCTTCTATTATTTTGGCAACATTATTAAGAACAAGTGGTAGAAAATGAATATATACAGTCGCGATCAAAAGTTAACATACTCTTGTAAAGAACATAATGTCATGGCTGTCTTGAGTTTCCAATAATTTCTACAACTCTTATTTTTTTGTGACAGAGTGATTGGAGCACATACTTGTTTGTCACAAAAAACATTTATGAAGTTTGGTTCTTTTGTGAATTTATTATGGGTCTACTGAAAATGTGACCAAATCTGCTGGGTCAAAAGTATACATACAGCAATGTTAATATTTGGTTACATGCCCCTTGGCAAGTTTCACTGCAATAAGGCGCTTTTAGTAGCCATCCACAAGCTTCCGGCAAAATTCTGGTTGAATTTTTGACCACTCCTCTTGACAAAATTGGTGCAGTCCAGCTAAATTTGTTGGTTTTCTGACATGGACTTGTTTCTTAAGCATTGTCCGCACGTTTAAGTCAGGACTTTGGGAAGGCCATTCTAAAACCTTAATTCTAGCCAGATTTAGCCATTCCTTTACCACTTTTGACGTGTGTTTGGGGTCATTGTACTGTTGGAACACCCAACTGCGCCCAAGACCCAACCTCCGGGCTGATGATTTTGGGTTGTCTTGAAGAATTTGGAGGTAATCCTCCTTTTTCATTGTCCCATTTAAAGCACCAGTTCCATTGGCAGCAAAACAGGCCCACAGCATAATACTACCACCACCATGCTTGACGGTAGGAATTGGTGGCCTCACCTTTTCTCCTCCAAACATATTGCTGGGTGTTGTGGCCAAACAGCTCAATTTTTGTTTCATCTGACATCACATGGACAAAGATAAGACCTTCTGGAGGAAAGTTCTGTGGTCAGATGAAACACAAATTTAGCTGTTTGGCCACATAACCAAATATTAACATTGCTGTATGTATACTTTTGACCCAGCAGATTTGGTCACATTTTCAGTAGACCCATAATAAATTCATAAAAGAACCAAACTTCATGAATGTTTTTTGTGACCAACAAGTGTGTGCTCCATTCACTCTATCACAAAAAAATTTGAGTTGTAGAAAGTATTGGAAACTCAAGACAGCCATGACATTATGTTCTTTACAAGTGTATGTAAACTTTTGATCGCAACTGTATATATTCATTTTCTACCACTTGTTCTTAATAATGTTGCCAAAATAATAACGTTACGCTAAAAGCTAATTAGCCTTCACCTCAAGGACTGCGAGCGAGCTGAGCTGCCGCTTATGTTTCTAGAACGTCAACGGGCTCATAGTGATGTAACTAGTAGTTGACTTGGAAGTGTTTATTATAATTTGGGGAGTGTCCGCTGCATTGTGCTCACCTGCTAAACACCTTTCTGCTCACCCCACCGTCTCTCCTCTCTGCCTGCCTGAGCACTGCTACATGTTCTCTGAATACGCACTGCTGATTGGCTGTTACATGCGCTCTGAATACGCACTGCTGATTGACTGTTACCGCTCTGCGTGTAACCAATCAGATGGTTCTGTGGTTGGGACAATGCAGAGACGTACTGACAGAGGCAGAGGCAGAACCAAGCGGAGCAGCTTGTTAAGACTTTAGTTTCGGCGGTGGCTCTTTGTTGTTAAGGCGGCCGCCTTAACAACAAAGCGCTGCGGGAAACCCTGCATTGTCTACCGCTTGTCCCTAATAATGTTGACAAAATAATATAATGATAAATGACACAATATGTTACTGCATTCGTCAGCAGACTAATTAGGAGCCTTTGTTTGTTTACTTACTACTAAAAGACAAGTTGTCTAGTATGTTCACTATTTTATTTAAGGACTTAACTGCAATAAGAAACATGTTTAATGTAATCTCCTCCCTCTTCTTGAAAAAAGCGCATCAAAAGGTTGTTCTGCAAAACATGGTCAACTTATTTTGTGATTGATGCTATATTACCCAAAAAAATCCTGTTTTTACTAATATAATCAGATTAAGTCCTTTTTTTTAAATCCTGTTTTTACTAATATAATCAGATGAAGTCCTTTTTTTTCTTGCTCTTTCTCCTCCCTCTTACTCAAAAAAGTACTTTAAAAAGTTGTTCTGCAGAAACTTGGTCAACTTATTTTGTGATTGATACTGTATTACTGCCTTTCCCAGATTTAATCCCAAAAAGAGCTAGATAAAGCTGCTGGATGCTGGCCAGTCATCATACTTTAATAATAACAATAATTAATTTGATTCATATTGCGCTCTTTTTCCAGCGACTCAAAGCGCGTCACACTGAGACTTGGTTTGCAACCCCTGTGGCGCTTGTAAAAACCGCACCAGGAGGTTTCCTACAGCCACAACTATTACGGACAATGTTTTTTTTTACTCGGCAGTTGTTTGTTGTCTGTTTACCTGGCGACTTTAGAAGTTAACTGAGGTACTTTGGCAGCGTTCACAGTATTACAGTTTCTTTAGCTAGCAGAGTGTTAGAAACGTCTCAATATGATACAGCCAAGCTTTACGCGTTTGCAAAAGATGAATTTCCCGTTCTGTTCTTTATAAATGATCACATTATTGCATCTCATCAGGGGGTACAGGAAAATATGAAATATTAACTGCATACAAGAAATGCATGAGATTACATGTTGCACGTTATGAAGTCATCTCTGCATATGCACCCATTTCTCCCGTGCTTACCATGAATTGATTTACGTGGACCCCGAATAAAACAAGTTGAAAAACGTATTCGGGTGTTACCATTTAGTGGTCAATTGTACGGAATATGTACTGTACTGTGCAATCTACTAATAAAAGTTTCAATCAATCAATCCCAGAAAGAAGGGCTTTGAGATACTGGCAAAGCACTGCGGCTTATTTCCATGTCCATGTCTTCTCAGGGGTCTGCTGCTGCCTAGTGTCGGCGTAGAGCTCCACGGCGTCGACAGAACGGACGCCGGCAGCCTCGGAAGTGGCATCTACTTCAGCGATAGCATGAGGTGAGGGGGCAGGGAAAAATTTAAGCATCCATTAGGGTTGTCCCGATACTTTGGTACCAATTGCTGGGTTGCATATGACGTCACGTCCGTTTTTCTTCTTGGCGAATTAATGCACACGATGGTCAAGCAGCTTGAGCATAGCATTAAAACAATTGAGTGTCTAGTTTGTGCAGAAAATGTCATATTGCTGTTCTGTTCTTGGGTGTTGCAGTCGTTCAAATAGAGAGATAGGAGAGAGAAGTGGTTCATAAAGGTAATAAAGTCAGGAAAAAAACGAAAGTGCTTTGAAGGAAATGACTCTTAAAAATATCACTTTCATTATTGTGGAATACAATCGGACCATGCTCATGTCTGCAGTGATCCCTTTGTAAAATGTTTCAACATTTGATTTATTTGAGAACATTTCTGTGATGCAATCGAGTTTGTTCTCTACAATATTAATAAAGTAAAGTACCAATGATTGTCACACGCACTAGGTTGTGGTGAAATGTGTCCTTTGCATTTGACCCATCCCCTTGTTCACCCCCTGGGAGGTGAGGGGAGCAGTGGGCAGCAGCGGTGGCCGCGCCCGGGAAGTGTTAGTAGAGTTAGAGAGCAGAACTAAACATAAAGGACAAGAGATCGCATTAGTTTGTGTTCTTTTGTGGTTGCTATGCCTAAATATAATTGTGCAAATAAACTAGCGTCATGTTAACTCCTAGTGATAAATATTGTAATTGTTGGTCCAATCCACCGAATATTTGTTGTTGATTTTCATAGCAGAAACTAAAAGCCTACATTGTAGTTGTGCAGGAAAGCCAAGTGCTTTATTGGACACGGATGACCACTTTACAGCGTCTTTGGTGATACTTGTTAGCATAAAGAACATATATTTCATAGTATTAATAAAGTAGATGAATTCTGTGTGTGTGTGTGTGTGTGTGTGTGTGTGTGTGTGTGTGTGTGTGTGTGTGTGTGTGTGTGTGTGTGTGTGTGTGTGTGTGTGTGTGTGTGTGTGTGTGTGTGTGTGTGTGTGTGTGTGTGTGTGTGTGTGTGTGTGTGTGTGTGTGTGTTGACTCACATGCGTCTCGGTTCATATTGGTGCACCATCATGTCCATGAAAAAAAACGTACCGGATTTTTTTCAAAGGCGCTATAGTACCTTTTTTAATTCATTAGTGCCGTGATACTTGACTAGTACCGGTATACTGTACAACACTAACATCCATACAGAGCATGTATTTTATTTTTTTATTTTTTTAAAGGTATCTTATTATTTTATTTTTCTTTATGTATCTGTTTAATGTTTTGTTTTTTTATGTATTTATTTTTATTTTTATTTTTTATGTATTTTATTGTAATTTGTTTTTGGTTTATTTATGTTTGTATGTATTGTTTTTATTTTATTATTATTTTTATATATTTTATTTTATTTATTTTGGAGCATGTATTTCTAACGACGCACGACTTCTCTAAACTGGGTGCCCTTACGTCCCGCAGAACGTGCCTCAAGTACTCCAAGCCCGGCGCCACAGACGGCTCTCGGCTGCTGGTGGTGTGCGACGTGGCCCTGGGGGATTGCCTGCAGCTCCACCACAGAGACCCCACACTGACTCAGGCCCCCGAGGGGCACGACAGCGTGCGCACCACCTGCTGCACCTCCTCTGTTTTCTCCGAGTTTGAGGTAAGACCGAGGGAGCGTGTCAGCGTAAGTATATCGTTTAGTTAGCGTACGTGCTGCAGGGGGAGTTAAATATCAGATCTGGGGATAGATTCTACACTGAACAAAAATATCAACGCAACACTTTTTTTTTTGCTCCCATTTTTTAGGAGTTGAACTCAAAGATCTAAAACTTTTACTATTTACACAAAACATCTCAAGTTTGAGAAATACATGCTCCAAAAAATTGTTTATTAAATAAAATACATTAAAAATTATTACTAAATAAAATACATAAAATAATAAATACAATAAAAACATTAAATACATACAAAAATAAATAAACCAAAATAAAATACATATAACAATAAAATAAAATACATACAAAAAATATATAAATAAATAATAACAAAAAACTAAAATACATCAATATTAAGAAAACAAACAATGAAATACATACAAATTATATAAGAAAAAAATACAAAATAAATTAAAATACATGCTCTGTATGGATGCTAGTGTTGTACAGTATACCGGTACTAATGAATTAAAAAAGGTACTCTACCGCCTTTGAAAAATACCGGTAAACAAGTCTAAATCTGACAAGATAATCCATCCCACCTCATAGGTGTGCCATATCAAGATGCCACCCACAATAACATTATTCAGCTACACACCAGCTAAGCACACAAGCTAGACATAGATAATAATTGTGGAACAATAAAACAGCACATTTGTCAATATAAACAAGTATCACATAATTATAGTTGCATATTACGTACACATACAACGTCTTCCAGGGCAAAAGTGAATTAGAAAGTATCCAGTAACAAACGTGTATGCATCATTCAACGTACTACTTCATGAGCTTAACTTCATGAATTATTGTGGCCACTAGGTGTTGCCAAAAAAACAAATACCACTCCACTTCAAATTAAAGACAGGATCAGTCCATTCCAGACAGTTAATAATAAATAGGTTAGTGTTTTTTATACCTACCATTGTTATCTGTTTGACGCAACCTTTTTTTCACATTCCACACTAGGAATGGATACCATTCACATTTTAACCAATTCACGGTACCTGGGAATCGATACCGGTACTCATCGGTACTCATTTTTGGTACTTCTGTGTGTGTGTTTGTAAAAAAAAAAAAAAAAAAAAAAAATCTGAATAAAACCAAATTTTTTATTGCAACGTGAAAAAAATTAGCTGATTGTGATAATTGCTGTTTTATTATCACATTTCTCGCTCTCAGTTGCAGTTGCAAGTCCAAGACATCAGATGGTGTGTATAGTTTATAGTGTGTTGGTTAGTCAGTTCAGTCTTTGGTGAATCTAGTCTTTTGCTGCGCCCAAAAAGTGTTAATACTGTAAGTACTGTACTTATTACGCACCGCTGTTTGATTATAACGTGCATCTTAGTTTTCAGTACCAAATTTGGAGGTTTTGAAATCGTCATGTAAAGTTGCTCATGCTAATCAATAACAGAGCCAATGTATATTAGCATCAAGCTAGCACATTTTCAGAAAACTGGAGTCTTACTTTATTTACGTTTGAGCATTTTTCAAGTCAATGACTTTGTTGGTATTGAGCATTGCAACATTGCGTAGAGGTAATTTGGCTGGATCCGCTCTCAGTGCTGCTGGAGTGATCACTGGAGGTCACGCGCAACCCAGTACCGTAACATGGCACTGTTGGTTTTTAAGTGAATTGGTGCCCGGTAGGACCGGTGGGACTCAGTCGGTGTCAAAAAAGGTACCGGATTTGGTACCCATCCCTGTCGGACACTACAAAATAACAAAAGTAGGTATGATTCCTGCTGATATCTGATCTGCATCGGTATCGGCCAGTCGTCAAGGCTCCTATTTCTCTCATTGTCTTGTTGAATAAGTTTAAAATCAAACCTTATTCGACAACAGATCTTGAGGAAATTTTATTATTATTGTTATTACCGGTGTGTGTTTGTTTCATGCAGCGGCAGACGAGCATCTGATTAAAAATAAAAACAATTTCTGTCCTGAGTTCCGTGTAACCGTGCGCTGATTTTAGAGAAAACATCTATCATCTCATTATTGTTTATTTATCAACAGAGGCGTCATAACGCGTGTTGGTTTCTTTTCATGCAGCAGCAGAGTGCCTCTCGCGCAGGACTGCCCCTGGCTAAACTGGAGCCCTGAGCAGAATTTTATTTGGAGGCCATAAAACAAATTCACGGGAAGGAAATTGTTGAAAGGTAGCAAACTTAACTTCCTGACACGACTCAGAGCGGGGATAGAACCTCGTAAGACCAACCCTAGTGTACAGTGAGAATCTGTTTGGGAAACATGCCATTGTATTCGTACCAGCGACGGAGCAGGAAGGGGCTAGGAATACTTTTGCAGTAGAATGTCATATGCACGGATGATTAAAAAAACATTTTTAATGATGTTTAAAGATAATGTACATGACGTTGTACATCTAATATCTCACAACATTAACAGAGTTGTTATAATGTCCTCTGTGGATGCTTTTCCGGCCTTCTGATCGGACAAAATGTGCATGACAGCTGGTAAATGTGAAACTGAAACTACACCCGACTGGATGGAGATTGTTTTAACAATGGAGGGGTTGTTTTGTTTGTTTGTTTTTGAAGTATCCATGTTTGTGTGGACATGGCCTTAAAGGGGAACTGCACATTATTTCCTTTTTTTTTTTATTGCCTCGGAAAGGCTAGTTTATTTATTTTATTCATACACAAGGCAAGTCAAAGTGCTTTACAATCTTGTTATTGAAATAATCATAAACATAATCATAATTCAAATTAAAAACAAAATAAAATCATCGTTAAAAACTATTATTATTAAAAATCGAATCAAAGAGTGTGATAAAATACTCTCAGTCGTCATATGGACATTTAGATGAAAGTGTTTTCAGCCTGGATTTGAACATTGCCAACGTTGAGGCCCGTCTCACATCTTCTGGAAGACTATTCCAGGTTCCAGGAGCATAAAATTGAAACGCCTATCATTCACAGACCTAGTGTGAGACAAACACTTTTTTTTTTAATGCATTCTTAGTCGTAAATAAACATTAGCCAAAGTCCGCTAGCAATGGAGCCAATGAGAGTCGCTCTTTTCCACCTTTAAAGCGCACTAGAAAACATCCAAAAAACTCCATCAACGTTTTATGTACAAACTGTAAGTCTTTATTTAATGTAGTATATGTCACAATCACAATAACATGTAATATTTACATATTTTGGTCATTTTAAGCATACAGAGCCAATGATAGTCGCTTTTTTCCACCTATAAAGCGCACTAGAAAACATCCAATAACCCTCCATCGTTTTATATACAAATTGTAAGTCTTTATGTAATGTAGTATCTGTCACAATAAGCATAACATGTAATATTTACTGTACATATTTTGATCATATTAAGCATACAGAGCCCACCAGAGTCGCTCTTTTCCACCTATAAAGCGCACTAGAAAACATCCAAAAAACCTCCATCAACGTTTTGTATACAAACTGTAAGTACAGTACATATGTCATGTAGTATCTGTCACATTCATAATAACATGTAATATTTACGTATTTTGATCATTTTAAGCATACAGAGCCAATGAGCGTTGCTCTTTTCCGCCTATAAAGCACACTAGAATACATCCAATAACCCTCCATCACCGTTTTATGTACAAACTGTAAATATATATGTAATGTAGTATCTGTCACATTCATAATAACATGTAATATTTACGTATTTTGATCATTTTAAGCATACAGAGCCCACCAGAGTCGCTCTTTTCCACCTATAAAGCGCACTAGAAAACATCCAAAAAACCTCCATCAACGTTTTGTATACAAACTGTAAGTACAGTACATATGTCATGTAGTATCTGTCACATTCATAATAACATGTAATATTTATGTATTTTGATCATTTTAAGCATACAGAGCCAATGAGCTTTGCTCTTTTCCGCCTATAAAGCACACTAGAATACATCCAATAACCCTCCATCACCGTTTTATATACAAACTGTAAATATATATGTAATGTACTATCTGTCACATTCATAATAGCGTGTAATATTTACGTACTTTGATCATTTTAAGCATTCAGAGCCAATCAGAGTCCCTCTTTTTCTGCCTTTAAAGCGCACTAGAAAACATCCAAAAACCCTCCAACGTTTTATATACAAATGGTAAGTATATATGTAATGTAGTATGTGCCACATTCATAATAACATGTAATATTTACGTATTTTGATCATTTTAAGCATACAGCGGCATATCAATTTCACAGACATTCGCTTTTCCTTTCAACAACAGTACTAATCATGGCAGACTTGATGAGGGACAACAAAGACTACTTTGGGACAAATGATGATCCAGAAACGTCTATTTTTAATCCTGTATATAAGGAGAATGATCTACAATTTTTAGAAGCTAAACAAATGCAGCTTTAGTGAAACACTAAGCATCATGTAGCAGTATTGCTAAGTGCTAAAAGAGATATACAAACATAATAAAACAATCACTTACTGTACAATGTCTGCTCTCACTGGGATAAAGACTGATGGGATGTTTATATCTTCCGTTTACATAAAGAATTCATCATAAACCTCACAAAGGGTTAAAAAAATGTCACAAAAGAGCATATTTGTGTGTCTTTCTCACCATCTCTGGGTCTGGATGTCAAAGTTGACCGACCATAATCTAGAATTAACTTTCACCAACTCGGAGACGATGCAGCAGCTCAGTATGTCAATATAGCAGCATAAGCTAGTTAGCTGTCTGTGATCACGGCGCCGCTAAAAATAGTCCCTCTGCGTTAGCGCATATAATAACAATATCCCCAATACTTGGTTAATATTCAGGTCAGAACTTTTAAATGGAGTATTTTTGGCGCTTTTTGAAAGTTTTTTTAGAGGTCTTTATGGGCCCTGCAGTACTCCCATTAGCTGCATTGCAATCACAGTTGCAAGTCCAAGATGTTAGATGGCAGTAGTGTACAGTTTATGGTGGGTTGGCTTGTCAGTTCAGTCTTTGCTGCCTCGTCTTTTGTTGTGCCCTAAAAAGTGTTCATACTGTAAGTATTGTACTTATTACGCACCAGGTGTATTTTTGAGGTGTTGAAATCGCCAAGTAAAATCGCTAATGCTAATCAGTAGCATGTCAATAGCAAATGTATATCGTCATCAAGCTAGCATATTTTGGGGAAATTGGAGCCTTACTAACTTACGTTGGAGTGTAATTTGAGTAATTTCCTTTGTTAGCAAAAAAGTGCTGCAAACAAGCGTCTTTTTGTGTCTTTCTCGCCATCTTTGGCTATAAATTGACTGTCTTCTCGGTTTATGTCCGCAACATTCTAATAGCCAAGTGAGAGGCTTGATTTATAATATATAATTAACTTTCACCAACTCAGAGGCAGCAGCTCAATATTTTAATACAGCAGCATAACCAAATTAGCTCTCTGTGGTCACGACGCCGCTAAAATTAGTTTGTCTCCGTTAGCGCTTATAATAACAATATCGCTAACACTTGGTTAATATTCAGGTTACAACATGTAAATGGAGTGTCGTTGGCGGTTTTCTGGATGTTCTTTTAGCGGACGCAATAAAGTAATTGTTAGCCACCTCTTACTTGCCATATTTTACGATTTAGAATGCATAAAAAAAGAAAAACATATGTGTTCTTGCCTTACATAAGGATTGTGAATGATAGGCAAATTTATAAAGAAAAAAAAAGTGTAGTTCCCCTTTAATTACATGTTTGCACATCCATTTGTTTTGTTCGTGTTAACTCCAAGGTTTTTTTCTTTTTTTCTTTTTTTTTTTTAAGTCACCACTTACTGACTGTGTTGGCGGCACCTTAGCGTTATTACCTTTACCTCGTCCGTCACTGGGCAGATGTAATGATGAGTGTACCTTTGTGACAACAGTCTGTTATACAAGTAGTGGACAAATAAGACTGTAGCTTCTATATCACAGCACGAAGACCTTCAGCATCTCTCCCACAATAGACAGATCCTGTGTTTGCGGTAGGAAATCACAGTAATACAGTAGCTTTGCTCCTGTTAGCATGGGGCCAAGTATCAAATGTCACATGTCATGTCTTTTTCTTTTCTTTTCGTCTATTCAGCAATATCCTTTTATTTTTTATTTATTATATTTTATTATTTTATTTCTTTAATAAATAAATAAAAATCCCCCAGTAAGAGCTGGACAAAGTAGCTGTGGAGAAGGCAGAAGAAAATGGATGGATGGATATTTTATTTTTATTTTTTTTAATTTAATTTAATTTTAGATTTCTTCAATAATAAATAAATAAAAATCCCCCAGTAAGAGCTGGACAAAGTAGCTGGGGAGAGGGAAGTCTGGGTTTCTCTACTTAAGCTACTGCCCCCGCGACCCACTGGGCAGATGTAATGATGAGTGTACCTTTGTGACAACAGTCTGTTATACAAGTAGTGGACAAATAAGACTAGCTTCTATATCACAGCACGAAGACCTTCAGCATCTCTCCCACAATAGACAGATCCTGTGTTTGCGGTAGGAAATCACAGTAATACAGTAGCTTTGCTCCTGTTAGCATGGGGCCAAGTATCACATGTCACATGTCATGTCTTTTTCTTTTCTTTTCGTCTATTCAGCAATATCCTTTTTTTTTTTTTTTTTTTTTTTTTTTTTTTTTTTTTTTTTTTAAATTATTTTATTTCTTTAATAAATAAAAAAAATCCCCCAGTAAGAGCTGGACAAATTAGCTGTGGAGAGGGAAGTCTGGGCTTCTCTACTTAAGCTACTGCCCCCGCGACCCGACCTCGGATAAGTGGAAGAAAATGGATGGATAAATGGATTTTTTTTTAATTTATTTTTTATTTATTTTAAATTTCTTCAATAAAAAATAAATGAAAATCCCCCAGTAAGAGCTGGACGAATTAGCTGGGGAGAGGGAAGTCTGGGCTTCTCTGCTTAGGCTGCTGTCCCCGCGACCTGACTTCGAATAAGCGAAAAAACATGAATGAATAATATCTTTAATCAGTCCAACAAAATGACACGTAATAATACAATAATAATAAGTATAGATACAATTCCACTTCCAAACCTAGCCCAGCAACATTCCGAATAGCCATCAACAGAGTAATTGAGAGAACACACAAACACGACACCTAAAATCCAAAGGAGTCAAATAAAAATGAATAATATCAACAACAGTATCAATATTAATACGATTTCCAAAATAAATAAAAACATTAAAAAAATGTCATCGTGTCATCTCTCCACACTAGGATGACGAGTACGTGGTGTACACGCCCGAGCAGGTCAAGCTGAAGTATGTGGTGCGCTTCAGCGTGGTTGGGGAGCAAGTGAAGGCCTTCAGCCCTGCCGTCGACACCTCAACCGAGACTCCCCTGCCCCCGGCCGTCCCAGGTAAGCGTCGCATGCACCTTTTTGTTTGTCGCCGTCTCTGTGCTGCGTTGACGGTGTCAGCGCCAGGTCAGCCTCTTAAGGGTCTGGCCTTTGGAACATCCCACCGTGTGCCTTCCTCTGACTCAACACTGTAGGAGATGAATGGAAAAGAAATACAATAAAAATGTGAACAAGCTCAGGGGGCTGTGTGCACAAGGGCTGCTATTGTAGCATCACTCCTAATTGGCACTTAAAGTTCCCCGCAATGAGTTTCCTCACAGGATCATTTGGCAAAGTAGCTGAGCACAACTTTTAGCAACAACTAATAGAGGACTTAATGGACCCTCCCGCAGTCCCCACGGCAGCCCAGTGTCAGCGAGCGGCGTGGAAAGTATTTGTCTTGACAAAGGAATGCAACACATTCAAATGGCTCCTTTTGTACGGCGACAAATTGGAGACTCTGTTTGAATTATGTGTGCTTGGGGAGGGGCACTAACGATAATACATATTCTATGTGTGTGTGTTCAGAGGTCCTTGGTTCTAATGTCGACATAGGAAACATTAGGAACCCTCTGGAAGCCGTGACTGCAGGACTGCTGGACAGCTCGGGACGGCAGCTCCCCCTGCAGGCCATCCACGTGAAGTGCAAACTGGTGGATTTGCTCTCTCATGTGAGGAGGGGACTCTCAAATAATGGCACTTATGCATTTTGGGGACAAAAATGTTTATGTGTGGCCTCAATCTTCACTTGAAGGTGGTCATCTTCCAGAAGTACACCAATCACGGCAGCACAGCCATTGAGGCAAAGTATGTCTTCCCATTGGACGACTGTGCAGCCGTGTGCGCTTTTGAAGCCTTCATCAACGGCAAGCATGTGGTGGGACAGGTACATGTCAAAATACTGTATGATGTACATTATTATGGTACATGAGAGGTATATAGACCACTAAATATGATGTACATTAATTATGGTACATGAGAGTTAGATAAACCACTAAATATGATGTACATTATTATGGTACATGAGAGGGAGATAGACCACTAAATATGATGTACATTTATTATGGTACATGAGAGGTATATAGACCACTAAATATGATGTACATTAATTATGGTACATGAGAGTTAGATAAACCACTAAATATGATGTACATTATTATGGTACATGAGAGGTATATAGACCACTAAATATGATGTACATTATTATGGTACATGAGAGGTATGTAGACCACTAAATATGATGTACATTAATTATGGTACATGAGAGGTATATAGACCACTAAATATGATGTACATTAATTATGGTACATGAGAGTTAGATAAACCACTAAATATGATGTACATTATTATGGTACATGAGAGGGAGATAGACCACTAAATATGATGTACATTAATTATGATACATGAGAGATGTATAGACCACTAAATATGATGTACATTATTATAGTACATGAGAGGTATATAGACCACTAAATATGATGTACATTAATTATGGTACATGAGAGGTATATAGACCGCTAAATATGGTGTACATTAATATGGTACATGAAGTATATAGACCACTAAATATTATGTACATTAATTATGGTACATGAGAGTTAGATAAACCACTAAATATGATGTACATTATTATGGTACATGAGAGGGAGATAGACCACTAAATATGATGTACATTATTATGGTACATGAGAGGGAGATAGACCACTAAATATGATGTACATTTATTATGGTACATGAGAGGTATGTAGACTACTAAATATGATGTACATTATTATGGTACATGAGAAGTATATAGACCACTAAATATGATGTATATGATTATGGTACATGAGAGGGTGATAGACCACTAAATATCATGTGCATTATTATGGTACATGAGAGGTATATAGACCACTAAATATGATGTACATTAATTATGGTACATGAGAGGTATATAGACCGCTAAATATGGTGTACATTATTATGGTACATGAAGTATATAGACCATTAAATATGATGTACATTAATTATGGTACATGAGAGTTAGATAAACCACTAAATATGATGTACATTATTATGGTACATGAGAGGGAGATAGACCACTAAATATGATGTACATTAATTATGGTACATGAGAGGTATATAGACCATTAAATATGATGTACATTAATTATGATACATGAGAAGTATATAGACCACTAAATATGATGTACATTATTGTAGTACATGAGAGGGAGATAGACCACTAAATATGATGTACATTATTATGGTACATAAGAGGGAGATAGACCACTAAATATGATGTACATTATTATGGTACATAGACCACTAAATATGATGTACATTAATTATGGTACATGAGAGGGAGATAGACCACTAAATATGATGTACATTAATTATGGTACATGAGAGGGAGATAGACCACTAAATATGATGTACATTAATTATGGTACATGAGAGGTACATAGACCACTAAATATGATGTACATTAAATATGGTACATGAGAGGTACATAGACCACTAAATATGATGTACATTATTATGGTACATGAGAGGCGTATAAACCACTAAATATGATGTACATTATTATAGTACATGAGAGGCGTATAAACCACTAAATATGATGTACTCGAGAGGGAGATAGACTACTAAATATGTACATTAATTATGGTACATGAGAGGTATATAGAGCACTAAATATGATGTGCATTATTATGGTACATGAGAGGTATATAGACTACTAAATATGATGTACATTATCATAATACATGAGAGGTATATGGACCACTAAATATGATGTACATTAATTATGGTACATGAGAGGTATATAGACCACTAAATATGATGTACATAATCATAGTACATGAGAGGTATATGGACCACTAAATATGATGTACATTAATTATTGTACATGAGAGGGTGATAGACCACTAAATATAATGTAGAGGTATATAGACCACTAAACATGATGTACATTATTATGGTACTTGAGAGGGAGATAGACCACTTCTGTTGTAGAAGATCGTGTGATGTCCTCCTTCAGTTGTAGAAGATCGTGCAGATGTCCTCCTTCAGTTGTAGAAATACCTGCAGATGTCCTCCTTCAGTTGTAGAAGATCGTGCTGATATCCTCCTTCAGTTGTAGAAATACCTGCAGATGTCCTCCTTCAGTGAGAAGTGCTGCGTTGTGGTAGCGATGCTGATCTTGCGAGGTGCTTGTGTGGCAGGTGAAGGAGAAGGAGAAGGCTAGCAGGGAGTACAAGCAGGCCATTGAGGAGGGTCACGGAGCCTACCTGATGGACCAGGACGCACCTGTAGGCACTGGGCCACAAACATGCGGTAAACACCCAAAGCGACACCTCACCTCCAGTGTGGCCTCCTCCCTTGCAGAACGTCTTCACCATCAGCGTGGGGAACCTGCCGGCGGGCGCCACCGTGCTCATCAAGGTCACCTTTGTGTCCGAGCTCATCATCAAGAACGGCGCGTTGCTCTTCTCCCTGCCCGGGAGTGTGGCCCCATGGCAGGAGAGCGCTGCACTCAATCAGACCACGCAGGTAGACCAAACACTTGTTTTTTTTCCTAGCGGTAAATAACGCGTCACAAAATGGCTTCTGTGCTCTCCACAGGTGACCCTGGACAAAGTGCGTGTGACTGCTGAATCAGCAAGTGGGAGGTTTGCTTCAAACTTTATTTTCATTCCTGCCTTGTCTGCTGCACGCTTGACTTTTTGGAGCTAGATGAAAAGCACAATCACACTGAACACATTTTCCCTCACCCTGAAACAAAGCTTCCGTTGGGCTGAAATGTGGGGTTGTAGCACCACCTGTTGGTCGCAACGACAAACGCCAGCCTGCAAATGTTTCCATCAGGGATTCATGCTGCTGATTCCAAGACCATCGCTTAAAGTTAAAGTTAAAGTACCAACGCGGAGATAGGCTCCAGCACCCCCCGCGATCCCAAAAGGGACAAGCGGTAGAAAATGGATGGATGATTGTCACACACACACTAGGTGTGGTGAAATTTGTCCTCTGCATTTGACCCATCCCCTTGTTCACCCCCCACTTAGTACCGTTATTGACATTTATAGTAAATGTGATAACATTGACAGCCCTAATGTGTATATATATATATATATATATATATATATATATATATATATATATATATATATATATATATATACATGTGTATATATATATATATATATATATATATATATATACATGTGTATATATATATATATATATATATATATATATATATATATATACATGTGTATATATATATATATATATATATATATATATATATATATATATATATATATATATATATATATATATATATATACATGTGTATATATATATATATATATATATACACACATGTGTGTATATATATATATATATATATATATGTGTATGTATATATATATATATATATATATATATATATATATATACATATATATATGTGTATGTAGGTATATATATATGTATGTATGTACATATATATATATATATATATATATATATATGTGTATGTATGTATCAGTGACGTGCGGTGAGGTTCATGACTGGTGAGGCACTGACTTCATCACAGTCAGATTTACAAACATATGAACCCTAAAGAGTATCTTATTCACCATTTGATTGGCAGCAGTTAACGGGTTATGTTTAAAAGCTCATACCAGCATTCTTCCCTGCTTGGCACTCAGCATCAAGGGTTGGAATTGGGGGTTAAATCACCAACAATTATTCCCAGGCACGGCGCCGCTGCTGCCCACTGCTCCCCACTGCTCCCCTCACATTCCAGGGGGTGATCAAGGGGATGGGTCAAATGCAGAGGACATATTTCACCACACCTAGTGTGTGTGACAATCATTGGTACTTTAACTCATTGGCGTTGCTAGGCCTATTTTAGGGGGGCTCAAGCCCCCCTAAAATATTCTTAAGCCCCCCTAAATAATTTGGTGTTTTTTTTGGTGTTTTTTTACAAACAAATGCCGACATATTCATTATAAAGTGGCCCAAATATGAGTTTAAATAAATAATCATATAATCTGTTATTATTCACTCAGGTTCCCCCCACTTCGTAGCGTAAGGTAGAGAGCCCCTTTCGTGCATCGGTATCCAATCCATTCCACTTGTTCATATAGAAAATGCCCACATCACTCAAATTCCAGCCCGCATTTTCTCTGCGACCTTTCTTGCGGTCCTGCAGGTGTACGAAGCACATTATCTTCCTTTACAATGAGTGAAGCTGCACAAAACCTTGTGTGTGCAATTGTAAATCATTTATTTTTTTAAGTTTTGTGTTTCTTGTAGAATCTATATAAAGTAATATGCATAAGCCTATTGTTAAAATAATGAAAAAAACATCATTAAATATATTTGTTTTATTGTATTGTTACATTAATAGCTGTTTTATTATTATAGGATGGCTTGTTAAACATTTAATAGGATTTTCAGAGGGAGGAAAAACCAAGACATTTAATATAAAATATAAAATGAATAAATACATAAAAAGAAAAAGAAAATATATGGTTAAAAGCCATCGTCCCGGGGAGCATTTCATTTCGTCCCGTGCATTTTTTTTAAATAATAATAATAACAATGAATAATTTCTAAGTCTTTGTTAGCCGTTTGTGAAGTTTTGTGCTCGTGCGTAACATTCGCTCGCATCCTGTGCATCTCCTGGGGGCAAAGCCCCCCTTGTCCTTAAAAGCTAGTGACGCCCCTGCTTTAACTTAACTTTAACTTTACACATACAAACTGTAGCACACAAAAAAGCACATTTAATAAAATAAACGTTATTATGGTCTTACCTTTACTTATAAGTGCGGGAACAGTGGTGTTCGTGTTGGAGGAGTTGTGAATGAATGAAATATGAAATCCGTGCTGCAGTCTGCAGGTGTACCTAATGTAGTGTCCTTGCAGTCGTTCACGGCTCCTCCGGCGCGAGCAATGTTGTTTTTGCACTTTTTGGCTTCTTGTTAAGTGACTTTTTTTGGGTGGATTCGGTCTTGCACGTGGAGGGTTTGGGTGTGGGCTTTGGTTGGTGTGGCGCTCTCGTCGGTGGGTGCAGTCTGCGGCGAAGCTAGGTGCCTTAAGCACCAGGAGGCGTGGTTACGCGTGCCTCAGCCAGTGCGTCTTCGCAGCAGTTTTATGATCGCTCAGCACAAGAAATACGTTACACACATACAGTTGTTGACAAAATACACTGTACATTATATACCTCAGTTAACTAAACTATGGAAATGTATAATATAGTTCATATAGCAATACAGTCTCACTGCACAGCAGAGCAGCAGTTAGCCGAGTCCGTCCATGTTGAGGCACTGAGTGACGTGCCTCGACTGGCTGCTGTTCACCGCACCGTCTCTTCTCAGTATTTGAACGGCAAATGTGAAAATTCAGCGATTTTGAATAAAAATAATCTAAAACTGGTGAAGTTAAATGGAAATAACTCTATAGTATAATCACTGGATACATATAACAATTTAATATTTTTTTTTTCTTTTTACATTTTTTTCTTTCCATGATCGCACGTCACTGGTATGTATATATATATATATATATATGTGTATGTATTTATATATATATATGTGTATGTATGTATATATATATGTGTATGTATGTATATATATGTATATGTGTATGTATGTATGTGTATATATATATATATATACATATAAATATATATGTATGTATGTATGTATATATATATGTGTGTGTATATATATATATATATATATATATATATATATATATATATATATATATATATATATATATATATATATATATATATATATATATATATATATATATATATATATATATATATATATATATTAGGGGTGTAAAGGTACGTGTATTTGTATCGAACCGTTTCGGTACGGGGGTTCCGGTAGCGTATAGTTTATGGTGTGTTTTGTTGCGCCCTAAAAGTGTTAATACTGTAAGTGTTGTACTTGTTATGCAGCAGCTGTTTGATTGTAAAGTGCATCTTAGTTGTAGTTTTCAATAACAAATTTGGAGGTGATAAAATCGCCATGTAATATTGCTAATGTTAACCTGTAGCATGTCAATAGTAAAGCCCATGTATATTAACTTCAAGGTAGCACATATTTGGAAAACTGAAGCCTTACTTTACTTACGTTTGAGCGCTTTTTGAGTCAATTTTCTTTTTTGGCATTGAAAATGGCAACATTACCCAGAGGTAGTTTGGCTGAGTCGGCTCTCGGTGCTGCTGGAGTGATCGGCAAGTTACCCAGGTACCATAAGACGGATTTTACGTGAATCGGGATTCGGTCGATGCCAAAAAAAGTGCCATCCCTCGCTGTGACGTGCTTCCAACCACACTTCCTAAAACTTACTAAGCACTTATTTCTTCTGTTGTTTCAAACCAGCTTAGCAATTAGCATGCCTGCTCTTGCTTCTTCTTGCTCGATGTGTAACACATTTAGCCACGTAAAAATTTTGTTTATTAGCCGCATTAAAGCTAATGCTAATGCTTATCAACTTAACGGAGCGTCTCCACACTGTGTATGCTCATAGACGGTTAGCTGCTCGCCGCCACTGACAGCCAGGGAGCCATCAATAAAGTATCTTCCAGAGGGGATCAGTTTTTGCTCTTTTTCACGAAAACCGCCCAAGAGGCGCATACCTTTTTTTTTAAATGCGCACTTGCACGGCGCTAACGGTGTGGTTTGTTCCCCTCAGAGAGTTCAGCCTGGACATGTCCATGGAGATGCCCAACAAGATCAGCAGACTGTCTTGCATCACGCACAAAGTCCAGACCAAGGTACCTCACCTGTTCACTCGTATTCACTCTTTTATTGCAACACACTTCAAGTGTTGGATCGCATACCGACCGATATGGATATATCGATATCAATGATACCAGATCTTAATATCGATCCTCAAATCAAAATAGCGATACTTTTCATAAGTTCAGAGGTGTCCAAACTTTTTCCACCAATGGCCGCATACTGAAAAGTCAAAGTATGCGGGGGCCATATTGATATTTTTAACATTTAAGAAATGCCCCCAAAAAATATTGTCATCTTTGTATTATTGGTGACCAAATATATAATTATTAATTATTAGTTACAACATTTCCGATTTCTCTCATTACATACCCATTTATTAGATTTTTATTACATTTCTTGCATTTAAATAATAATATTACGATAGTGAAATTGCATAATCTAGAGTGTCAAAAATTCTGCCTGTATAAAAATATTAATGTTCAGTTACACATTTAACATTGTTATTATGGTTGTTGTAATTTTTAAAATAAATTCATAAGTTAGTATTATTTTTGAATTAACTAACTAAACTTTGTTTATATTTTAAATATATTTTATTTTTATTTTGAGAGCTTCTAATATTTTAGAACAGGGGTGACTAAACTTTTTCCACCAAGGGCCGCATACTGAAAAGTCAACTCCGGGGGACCATTTTTATATTAAAAATTTTTTTTTAAAACAAATATTATATATATTTAAAGATAAAACTTTAAAACATTTGTATTATTATTATTATTGGTTGGAACATATCAGCCGTTTTTTGTTACATACCGATTGTTTGGCTATTTTTCTTACATTTTCGCTGTTGTTTTTTCCCATGTAAGAATAGAATAAAAATAATAGTACAATTGTGTAACTGCATAAACTAGTGTGAAAAAAATTCTGCCTGTACAAATATATTAATGTTCAGTTACACATTTAACAATGTTTATTATGGTTGTTGTAATTTTTCAAATTAATTCATAATACATTTTTTTATTAACTAACTGCATTTGTTTGTATTTTAAGTATATCTTATTTTTATTTTAGATCAGGGGTGTCTAAACTTTTTCCACCAAGGAAAAGGAAAAGGCCATTTTGATATTTTTTTATTTAAAAAAAAAAAGGGCTAAAAACAGATATATATATTTAAAGACACAACTTTGTGTTATAGGTGACTAACTATATTTTTATTATTCATTATTATTAATATTATTTTATTATTATTATTAGTGAGAACATTTCAGCTTTTTCTCATTACATACCGATTGCTTTGCTCCTGTTTCTTACATTTTTACTGTTGTTTTTTCCCATGTAAGAATAGAATAAAAATAGTAAAAGTGAAACTGCATATATATATATATATATATATATATATATATAATAATATATATGTATATATATATATTTAAAGACAAAACGTAGTGTTATAAGTGACTAAGTATATTATTGTGATTTGTTTTTCTCATTGCATTGCAATTTTTTGCTCTTTTTTTTTTTCTTAGATACGTTATTATTTGAAAATACACAACTTTTTAAGTTGTAGCAAACACATTATGTACGTATATTTGCACAAAGTATCAGATCGGTATGGCCAATAGCAACCTGAATTCGGAATGGTAAAGAAAATGATGGCACATCACTACGTCTTGGTGCTTTCTGTTACGTCTGATGATGTCATTTCGTGTGTGTGATCCCACAGAGGACCGACTGCAAGGCGGTGGTGAGCGTGCTGCCAGGGCAAGTCCTGGGTCCGGACGGCTTCCAGCTGTCGGTCATTCTGTCCGAGGTTCACCTGCCCAGGATGTGGGTGGAGAGGCACCCTGACATTGACAGCCAGGTCTGACCGTTCTGTCTTCCAGCCAGCTTTCACTCATCTTCCTCCTAACCATCTCACACTAAATCCTGGCAGGCGTGCATGCTAGTTTTCTACCCAAAGTTCGACGTCAAAGCCAGCTGCGGATCCGACGAAGTTGTCATTTTGCTGGACGTGTCCGAGTCCATGCTCGGGGAACCCGTTCGCTGGTCCCGGGCGGTCGCCCTGCACGTCATTAAAACCCTCCAGCCTCACTTCAAAATCAACATTGTCTTGTTTAGCACAGGTCAGTGCCATTTATTTTCCGTGCAATTGGGTTGTGATGTCACTCCAATACGGGAGAACCCTTTAAAGTAGAGTTGGGTATCCTTTACATTTTATCCCATACTGGGGCCAAATCAGTTCTTTTGAAAAAGTGCCGGTGCTTTCACGGTTCCTAAACTATGTACAATTTGCGGTACCGTATTTTTCAGACTATAGAGCACACCGGTATAAGCCACACCCACTACATTTTAGAAAAAAACATTCTCTATATGTTAGCCGCACTGGACTATAAGCCGCAGATATATATGTTGTGAAATTAGTTATTTACACAGAAAGTTTTTGTAAGTGTTTATTTACATACCTTAATTGTTTCCAAACGGTGCCTGTAACAGGGCAGTAAAACGGCAGACCAAACAAAACAGAAGTCTTTGTCATGGATCCACTAGTTGCGGAAGCTAGCTCTCCAGTACCAAGTTATATGACTCTGAGGTGTACAACTGTAAAATTAACAGTTAACATGCGTCAAGTACCAAGTTAAATGACTTTGAGGTGTGCATCTGCAAAATTGGCAAAAATAAAGTTAACATGCCAATGTTATAACAACTATCATGTGTTAACTACCAAGTTATAGGACTCTGAGGCGTACGGCTGTAAAACTGTCAAAAAAAAAAGTTAGCATGTGTCAAGTACCAAGGTTATATGATACCGAGGTGTACGCCTGCAAAATTTGCGGAAAAAGTTAGCATAATAATGTTAGCATGCAAACTTCCCTTGACAGTTTGCATTTGTCAAGTACCAAGTTAAATGACTTTGAGGTGTAACAAAAAGTTCAAATGTGGCAAGTACCAAGTCATAGGACTCTTAGGTTTACGGCCGTAAAAAAGTGGCAAAAAAGTTAGCATGTGTCAAGTGCCAAGTTGTATGACTGAAGTGTATGGATACAAAATTTGCTGCGGAAACTAGTTCTCCAATCAGCTAAACAGATTCAATAACTCCACGGTGACGTTTTGGTGAATTTACGAAATTGAAAGAATACAAAAGAATGCCATTGTAAGTTAATAATACTAACACAGACACTCGTAGACATTTTAGCATATTAGCTAATGACACTAGCTCCGCTACATTACAATAGCACAAATATGCATGAGAACACTCCTACAGACATCACACATGGAACAGTTTAGTAAGTATAAACAGTTTTAGTTATATTGTAAATCTTACAAACGTCGCTTGGAGTGATGAATGAAAAATCCATATGAGTAAAAACGCTATGGACGGCTAGAAGACGAAAAGGGCACTTCTACTTCCGGTTCAAAGCTTTAAACAGCAGGAATTACATTTCACCCAGCAGCACCTGCAGTGAACAAACTCGTCCAAAAGATGGCGCCGTAGTGCAAACAATATTGCACCCTTTAAGTGTCTTTGCACGTGTTTAATGAAAACTATTTGCTTTATGGCCGTCAGCGAAGAGTCATCCATACACTAGCCGCACCGTTTAACAGGCCGCAGGGTTTAAAACGTAGGGAAAAAGTAGCGTCTTATAGTCATGAATTGACGGTATTTACTAAGGGTGTGGGGAAAAATCGATTCAAATTCGAATCGCTATTCTCACGTTGTGCGATTCAGTATTGATTCTCATTTTTAAAAAATCGATTTTAAAAAAAAAAATTTTTTTTGTTTTCATTTTTTTTTCTTTTTTTTTTTTTTTATCAATCCAACAAAACAATACACAGCAATACCATAACAATGCAATCCAATTCCAAAACCAAACCCAACCCAGCAACACTCAGAACTGCAATAACCAGAGCAATTGAGAGGAGACACAAACACGACACAGAACAAACCAAAAGTAGTGAAACAAAAATTAATATTATCAACAACAGTATCAATATTTGTAACAATTTCAACATAGCAGTGATTAAAAATCCCTCATTGATTGACATTTGATTAGACATTTATAAAAATAAAAAAACAAGAGCAATAATGTCACAGTGGCTTACACTTGCATCACATCTCATAAGCTTGACAACACACTGTGTCCAATATTTTCACAAAGATAAAATAAGTCATATTTTTGGTTCATTTAATAGTTAAAACACATTTACATTATTGCAATCAGTTGATAAAACATTGTCCTTTACAATTATAAAAGCTTTTTACAAAAATCTACTACTCTGCTTGCATGTCAGCAGACTGGGGTAGATCCTGCTGAAATCCTATGTATTGAATAAATAGAGCATCGTTTCGAATCGGGGAAAATATCGTTTTTGAATCGAGAATGGCGTTGAATCGAAAAAAATCGATTTAGAATCGAATCGTGACCCGAAGAATCGATAATGAATCAAATCGTGGGACACCCATAGATTCGCAGCCCTAGTTTTTACCTATTACTCATGAACATTAAAATTGTAAATATGCCAGACTGAGCCAGGAAGCTACTTTTGGTACTTCAGAAAAGGAAAACATACCAATTTTGTGCCAAAAAAACAAATGTCTTTTTACTTGTAGGGAATTTTGTGGCATGCAAGTTTAACAGAATATTAATTAAAAAACTTTATCCACGAAGTATCATTATTTAATATCACAGCCACACTGGCAGCAATACAGAACACCGATAACGTTGTGTTCAACTTGCCTTGTTTGCGCGTTAATCCTACATGCATCGAGCAAAATGAGGTGACTTGTACAATATCTCCTTTCGAGGCCTGCTTTCATGCGGTTAAGAACTATTATTGCACTGAGCAGCCAGGACTGAAAACTGTAATGCTTTTCCATACACGTCTGATTATACGCATCCCTGAAATTATTCCCAATCATACGTCCTTTAGAGCAGTGGTTCTCAAATGGGGGTACGCGTACCCCTGGGGGTACTTGAAGGTATGCCAAGGGGTACGTGAGATTTTTTGTAAATATTCTAAAAATAGCAACAATTCAAAAATCCTTTATAAATATATTTATTGAATAATACTTAAAATATGAATGTAAGTTCATAAACTGAACATCAAATCAAGTAGGTTATTTCATTAATTACCATAAACCCAGAGTTTCCCCCATGGCCCATGCCATAATGGTTTGATCCTACCTGGCGGTGCCACACGGCACCAACTGTCAGTCAACTATTGATGTAGAAAACAATGGAGGCGTGGTTAAAGTGTAGCAGTAATGCAGCTGAAAACAAGGAGGAACATATGCCAAAGAAGGCCAAACCTGAGCCGGCAAAATTCAGACAGTATTCCGAAGAATATGTGTTAATGGGATTTACGGCTTCGAGTTGTAAAAACCCCAAGGCATTGTGTTTTTTCTGTTGAGAAATGTTAGCGAACAGTGGCATGAAGCTTGCGCGTCTTCAGCAGGCATCTCCGGACAAAACACGCTTGCCATGTCGGTAAGCCACCTGATTTTTTAAGAGGAGACTAAATGAATTCAGGTCATCTCAAGATACGATGCAGAAAGCCTCCACAACATCAGCCAAAGCCCTGGAGGCTTCTTACGCGGTGTCTTTGCTTGTTGCTAAAGCCAAAAAGCCGCTCACTATCGCTGAAGAGCTGATACTGGACCCCGACTTAAACAAGTTGAAAAACTTATTGGCGTGTTACCATTTAGTGGTCAATTGTACGGAATATAATGTGTCCGGGATCGCTCATTTATTCCCGACACACTGAACCGCCTCATCTTAAACTAAACAATGTGGGACGGCCCCTTGAAACAGCGAGTAAACTAAGAAGCTAAAGCTAGCAAGAACAATCACAACACATCTCATCTGCTTGTGTTGTTGTGAACAACATCATCGAATCTAGAGGTGGGGGGGGGTTACCCACATATGCGGTCCTCTCCAAGGTTTCTCATAGTCATTCACACCGACGTCCCACTGGGGTGAGTTTTCCTTGCCCTTATGTGGGCTCTCTGTACCGCGGATGTCGTTGTGGCTTGTGCAGCCCTTTGAGACACTTGTGATTTAGGGCTATATAAATAGACATTGATTGATTGATTGATTGAATATGTACTGTACTGTGCAATCTACTAATAAAAGTTTCAATCAATCAATCAATACTTCCAGCCGCTGCAGTACTGGCCGAGACAATACTGGATAAAAACGAAGCCGAGAAAATAAAGAATGTGCCTTTATCAAATGACTCTGTTTGCCGGAGAGTAGATAAAATGGGAAAAGACATTGTTGACAGCTAGATTTTTTGTGGACAGGTTCCATAAATATTGATGTTAAAGATTTTTTTTTTTGTGAAGAAATGTTTAGAATTAAGTTCATGAATCCAGATGGATCTCTATTACAATCCCCAAAGAGGGCACTTTAAGTTGATGATTACTTCTGTGTAGAAATCTTTATTTATAATTGAATCACTTGTTTATTTTTCAACAAGTTTTTAGTTATTTTTATATATTTTTTTCCAAATAGTTCAAGAAAGACCACTACAAATTAGCAATATTTTGCACTGTTATACAATTTAATAAATCAGAAACTGATGACATAGTGCTGTATTTTACTTCTTTATCTCTTTTTTTTCAACCAAAAATGTTTTGCTCTGATTAGGGGGTACTTGAATTAAAACATTTTTCACAGGGTGTACATCACTGAAAAAAGGTTGAGAACCACTGCTTTAGAGGGCCTGGACATCAGGGTTTGCACTATAATAATATATGTGTATTGTGTTACATATGTATGTATGTATGTTTTACATGACTATAATTGTGTTGTCTTGTCAGATCACACGCAAGCTTTCCTGACAGCGCAGCCACTCGACGAAGCTCGACAGGCAGCAGAGAAGTTCATCCACGTCAGTATCTGCTGCTTATCTCCTTTACGTCTTATTGGCGGAATTGCCCTTTCCTTTACGCAGATCATGCGCTGTGCATCAATTTACCGTGAAGAGGCTCATGCAAAATGTCAATTGATGAATTACAGGGCGCGTCATGTGGAATTCTACCGTAAACAGATTCTTAGTCCCTTCCGGCTCCCTCACTAATAGGAATATACTACCAATTAGCATGTGGCAAGTACAACGTTATATGATACCGAGGCGTATGACTGCTAAATTTGCGAAAAAAGTTAGCATGTGGTAAATACCAAGGTATATGACTCTGAGACGTACGACTGCAAAATTGGCACAAAAAAAAAAAGGTTAGCATGAGAATGTTTACATACTAGCATGCTATTTTTAGCATGCTAACAGTTAGCATAAGTCAATAATAATAATAATAATAGATTTTATTTGTATTACACGTAATATTTGAATAGCAAATCTCAAAGTGATAGTGTCAAGTACCAATTTGTATGATACCAAAATTTGCGAAAAAAAAGTTAGCATGCTAATATTATCAAGCTAACTTTTCTTTAACAGTTAGCATGTGTCAAGTACCAAGTTACACTATATGACTGAGGTGTACGGTTGCACAAAAAAATAGTTTGAATGTGGCAAGTATCAAATTGTATGACTCTGAGGTGTACAGCTGCACATTTGGCAAAACAAAAGTTAGCATGCTAATGTTATAACAGCAATAATGTGTCAAGTACCAAGTTATGGGACTCTAAGGTGTACAGCTGGCAACAAAAAAAAGTTAGCATGTGTTAAGTACCAGATTGTATGACTGAGGTGTACAGCTGCAAATTTAGCTAAAAAAGTTAGCATGTGGCAAGTACCGAGGTATATGACTCTGAGATGAACGGCTGCAAAATTGAAAAAAAAAGTGAATTTTAGCATGCTAACAGTTAGCATGTGTCAAGTATTGAGTTATATGACTCTGAGGTTATATGACTCTGAGATGAATGGCTGCAAAATTGGCAAAAAAAAAGTTAGCCCGCAAATGATAACATGTTAGCATGTAAATGCTAACATGCTAATGTTAGCATGGTAAGAGTTAACATTTGTCAAGTACCAAGTTAATACCAAGGTGTATGACTGCTAAATTAGCAAAAAAAAAGTTAGCATGCTTTTTTTTTAACAGTTAAGTACCAAGTTAAAGTATACGACTCTGAGGTGTACAACTGCAAAATTGGCAAGAAAAAGTTAGCATGCTAATGTTATAACAACTATCATGTCAAGTACCAAGTTATAGGACTTGTGAGTTGTATAGCTGTAAATGTCGCTAAAAAAGTTAGGACATGGCAACTACCAAGTTATATGACTGAGGTGTACAACTGTAAAATTAGCACACACAAAAAAGTTATTAGCATGCTAAAAAAAATTTAACAACTATCATGTGTCAAATACCAAGTTATATGACTTTGAGATGTACGGCTGCACATTTAACTTAAACGAAATGTTCAAATGTGGACTCTTAGGTGTACGGGCGTAAAAAGTTAGCATGTGTCAAGTACCAAGTTGTATGACTCTGAAGTGTATGGATACAAAATTAGCTAAAAAAGTTAACATGTTAATGTTAGCATGCTAACAGCTAGCTTGCTTCAAGTTATAGGACTCTAAGGTGTGCAACTTCAAAATTGGCTAATTAGCGTGCTGATGTTAGCAAGTTAACTTTTTGATAACAGTTAGCATATGTCAAAAACCAAGTTATATGACTCTGAGGTGTACGACTGCAAATTTAGCTAAAAAAAAAAGTTCAAATGTAGCGAGTAACAAGTTATATATATGGCTCTGAGATTTATAGCTGCAAAATTGAAAAAAAAAAAAAAATGTTAGCACGCTAATGTTAACATGCTAATGTTAGCATGCTAATTTTAGCATGCTAACAGCTGTCACGTGTCAAGTACCAAATTATATGATCCCAAAGTCATTGGTTGCAAAAAATTAGCGAGAAAAGTGCAATTTATTCCATTCATTTGTTTCAGTACAACGCATGTATCAAATGAAATTGAAGTTTGATGAAATAAATATGAAAACATTTTCACATACCGTAGATCAAGTGTGAAAAAGAATTGGTCACTGGACTTTCTTCTTGACAATCAAAAGAATCTAAAGCTAAATATTACTCTTAAAAAGTCGACTTGTAGGTTCTAATGCTAACTTGTTCATCTGAAAACAGACGCAGTACTGATATGATGCGCTCTTTCTTGCTGTCTCCCATTAGACCGTCTCGCCAGCGGGGGGCAGCACTGAGCTTTGGCGGCCCCTGCGAGCGCTCAGCCTGCTGCCTCCGTCGCGAGGCACCCGCAACCTGCTGCTGCTGTCCGACGGCCATGTCCAGAACGCAGGGGCCACCTTGCAGCTCCTCCGGGACGAGGTCGCGCACAGCCGCCTCTTTGCGTGCGGCTTCAGGTCAGGAAGGGGCGAGGGCGTCACAGGGAACCTGAATTTGATTCCTGATTTAAGTGCAGCGTTTGACTATTTTCCTATATTCAAACCCTGTGTAATGTAACGGCAGGAAAACAAGAGGATTAATTAAAATGTTCTACGTCTGTGTGTTGTTATAGCCCGACAGCCAATCAGCACATGCTGAGAGCCCTGGCTCAGGCCGGGGGCGGAGCCTATGAGTATTTTGACAGCAAAAGCAAGCACAAGTGGGCAGCGCAGGTGAGGGAAAACATGACTATGTCGAAAGACGGCGACTGCCGTCACCCCGATGGGAATTCAAACGCTGTCCCTGGCAGTTGTCATGGAAACGAAGCTCAAACACGTGACCAGTGTGCGTCTCGTCCGGGTGTCAGGTGGCGCGTCAACTGAGGCGCATGGAGTCCCCTGGCTGCAGGTCTGTGTCGGTGAAGTGGCATCAGTACAGCTCCACGGCGACGCCCCCTGTGCAAGCTCCCATGCAGCTCAACGCACTCTTCAACGACTGCCACACGCTGGTCTACGGCTTCGTGGAGCATTGCACACAGGCAGGTTGCCATCGCCTATGTACAACGCCACCGCTTTGTTGGCAATAATACATGATCGATATATATATATATATATATATATGTATGTATGTATGTATATATATATATATATATATATATATATATATATATATATATATATGATATATATATTTTTTTTAAATATATATACAGTATATATATGTATGTTTGTCTACACACTGTGTCTGCTTGTAAGTATATGTATTATTAATATAATTTTTCATATTATTTAGAATTGATTGATTGAGACTTTTATTAGTAGATTGCACAGTACAGTAAATATTCCGTACAATTGACCACTAAATGGTAACACCCGAATAAGTTTTTCAACTTGTTTAAGTCGGGGTCCACGTTAATCAATTCATTGTAAAAATACTTATATATTCTGTTAAACCACTACTAACATATGTTCTCTGGTTTAAAACATTTAAATTTGAGCAAGTTGCAAACAGCCCACGTAAAAGACACATTTTGACCAAAAACTATGGTGTATGTTTACTGAAAAGGTTGAATAAACCAAATAAGACACACTGATATAAACAAGCATGCATCAGCATCTTTTGTACCCCCTACTGGACACAATAATTGCTAGCTGTTTGATGGCTAATGTCGCCACCTTCCCCACTTCCCGTCGCAGGCCACCCTGTTGGGCGACCTGAGTGGCCAGGAGCTGAGAACCATGGTGTCCACCAGCGAACTGCAGAAGACCAGCGGCACGGTAACCCTTACCTCACCTTCTGCAACCTGTTTTACAAAATGGCTGACAACGAGTCGTTTTTGTATTTCTTTTTTCAACAAATTAAAGTCGGATACGTATCACGATACTTGAGTCGGGGTACTATACAGTATTGCGATGTTCTACATAATTCAGCGGAAATCGTCCTTTAAAGGCCTACTGAAATGCGATTTTCTTATTTAAACGGGGATAGCAGGTCCATTCTATGTGTCATACTTGATCATTTCGCGATATTGCCATATTTTTGCTGAAAGGATTTAGTAGAGAACATCGACGATAAAGTTCGCAACTTTTGGTCGCTGATAAAAAAGCCCTGCCTGTACCGGAAGTAGCAGACGATATGCGCGTGACGTCACCGGTTGTGGAGCTCCTCACATCTGCACATTGTTTACAATCATGACCACCAGCAGCGAGAGCGATTCGGACTGAGAAAGCGACGATTTCCCCATTAATTTGAGCGAGGATGAAAGATTTGTGGATAAGGAAAGTGAGAGTGAAGGACTAGAGGGCAGTGGGAGCGATTCAGATAGGGAAGATGCTGTGAGAGGCGGGTGGGACCTGATATTCAGCTGGGAATGACTAAAACAGTAAATAAACACAAGACATACAGGTAAAAGCCAGTAAATTAGAATATTTTGAAAAACTTGATTTATTTCAGTAATTGCATTCAAAAGGTGTAACTTGTACATTATATTTATTCATTGCACACAGACTGATGCATTCAAATGTTTATTTCATTTAATTTTGATGATTTGAAGTGGCAACAAATGAAAATCCAAAATTCCGTGTGTCACAAAATTAGAATATTACTTAAGGCTAATACAAAAAAGGGATTTTTAGAAATGTTGGCCAACTGAAAAGTATGAAAATGAAAAATATGAGCATGTACAATACTCAATACTTGGTTGGAGCTCCTTTTGCCTCAATTACTGCGTTAATGCGGCGTGGCATGGAGTCGATGAGTTTCTGGCACTGCTCAGGTGTTATGAGAGCCCAGGTTGCTCTGATAGTGGCCTTCAACTCTTCTGCGTTTTTGGGTCTGGCATTCTGCATCTTCCTTTTCACAATACCCCACAGATTTTCTATGGGGCTAAGATCAGGGGAGTTGGCGGGCCAATTTAGAACAGAAATACCATGGTCCGTAAACCAGGCACGGGTAGATTTTGCGCTGTGTGCAGGCGCCAAGTCCTGTTGGAACTTGAAATCTCCATCTCCATAGAGCAGGTCAGCAGCAGGAAGCATGAAGTGCTCTAAAACTTGCTGGTAGACGGCTGCGTTGACCCTGGATCTCAGGAAACAGAGTGGACCGACACCAGCAGATGACATGGCACCCCAAACCATCACCCAACCATGCAAATTTTGCATTTCCTTTGGAAATCGAGGTCCCAGAGTCTGGAGGAAGACAGGAGAGGCACAGGATCCACGTTGCCTGAAGTCTAGTGTAAAGTTTCCACCATCAGTGATGGTTTGGGGTGCCATGTCATCTGCTGGTGTCGGTCCACTCTGTTTCCTGAGATGCAGGGTCAACGCAGCCGTCTACCAGCAAGTTTTAGAGCACTTCATGCTTCCTGCTGCTGACCTGCTCTATGGAGATGGAGATTTCAAGTTCCAAAAGGACTTGGCGCCTGCACACAGCGCAAAATCTACCCATGCCTGGTTTACGGACCATGGTATTTCTGTTCTAAATTGGCCCGCCAACTCCCCTGACCTTAGCCCCATAGAAAATCTGTGGGGTATTGTGAAAAGGAAGATGCAGAATGCCAGACCCAAAAACGCAGAAGAGTTGAAGGCCACTATCAGAGCAACCTGGGCTCTCATAACACCTGAGCAGTGCCAGAAACTCATCGACTCCATGCCACGCCACATTAACGCAGTAATTGAGGCAAAAGGAGCTCCAACCAAGTATTGAGTATTGTACATGCTCATATTTTTCATTTTCATACTTTTCAGTTGGCCAACATTTCTAAAAATCCCTTTTTTGTATTAGCCTTAAGTAATATTCTAATTTTGTGACACACGGAATTTTGGATTTTCATTTGTTGCCACTTCAAATCATCAAAATTAAATGAAATAAACATTTGAATGCATCAGTCTGTGTGCAATGAATAAATATAATGTACAAGTTACACCTTTTGAATGCAATTACTGAAATAAATCAAGTTTTTCAAAATATTCTAATTTACTGGCTTTTACCTGTATATATACTCTATTAGCCACAACACAACCAGGCTTATATTTAATATACCACAAATTAATCCCGCATAACAAACACCTCCCCCCTCCCGTCCATATAACCCGCCAATACAACTCAAACACCTGCACAACACACTCAATCCCACAGCCCAAAGTACCGTTCACCTCCCCAAAGTTCATACAGCACCTATATTTCCCCAAAGTCCCCAAAGTTACGTACGTGACATGCACATAGCGGCACGCACGTACGGGCAAGCGATCAAATGTTTGGAACCCGCAGCTGCATGCGTACTCACGGTACCGCATCTGCGTATCCAACTCAAAGTCCTCCTGGTAAAAGTCTCTGTTGTCCCAGTTCTCCACAGGCCAATGGTAAAGCTTGACTGTCATCTTTCGGGAATGTAAACAATGAAACACCGGCTGTGTTTGTGTTGCTGCAGTCGGCCGCAATACACCGCTTCCCACCTACAGCTTTCTTCTTTGCTGTCTCCATTGTACATTGAACAAATTGCAAAAGATTCACCAACACAGATGTCCAGAATACTGTGGAATTTTGCGATGAAAACAGACGACTTAATAGCTGGCCACCATGCTGTCCCAAAATGTCCTCTACAATCCGTGACGTCACGCGCTGACGTCATCATACCGAAACGTTTTCAGCAGGATATTTCGGCGCGAAATTTAAAATTGCACTTTAGTAAGCTAACCCGGCCGTATTGGCATGTGTTGCAATGTTAAGATTTCATCATTGATATATAAACTATCAGACTGCGTGGTCGGTAGTAGTGGGTTTCAGTAGGCCTTTAATTCCAATCGGCCCAAAACAGCATAATGTCCGTTTATGGCGAGTAAGGAGGACTAACATGCTGTTTCAGAGCCTTTGCGATTAAATAACTGTGACGTTTTAATTGTGGTTAATAGTAAAAGAGATTAATAGGTGCATCCTAACCCAGGGCAGCTGTAAAGTGCTTTGCGTGTTTAGAAAGGCGCTATATAAAATCTAATCCATCATTGTTTGGTGTCAAAACATCAGAACAATTTTGTTCATTTTCAATATGCATCTCATTTTATTCTGGCTATCTTGAGCCAGTGAGAGATTGTGGGCACATCAACCCCACTTTTTTGGAATCTAGCCCATCACAATCCTTACGCCGGACACGAACACACATATTTCTCTTTTCTCTTACTAAATAGTGAAAAACTGTTCTGCCTATAAAGCCATCTAAAAAAAACCCCGCCAACAACGCTCCGTTAACATGCCGTGGCCCGCATATTACCAAGGCTACAGTGACGTCGTTATTGTTGGAGCTAACGCTTTTCTGGCATTTTATGACATTGTTGGACTTTTTTTTTTTTTTTTAAGGCTTTATAGGCAAAACAGGTCAATTCCCGTTAACTGTGTTGTTAGAACACACAGAACATAGGAAGTTGTGTGTTCTTGTCAATTGTGGTCAAACAGTAGCCACCAAATACCGTATTTTCCGGACAAACAGTCGTGGTCAAAAGTTTACATACAGTAAAGAACATAATGTCATGGCTGTCTTGAGTTTCCAATAATTTCTACAACTCTTATTTTTTGTGATAGAGTGATTGGAGCACATACTTGTTTGTCACAAAAAACATTCATGAAGTTTGGTTCTTTTATGAATTTATTATGGGTCTACTGAAAATGTGACCAAATCTGCTGGGTCAAAAGTATACATACAGCAATGTTAATATTTGGTTACATAGATAGATAGATAGATAGTACTTTGATTCATTCAGGAGAGTTCTCCCAGGAAAATTAAAATTCCAGCAGCAGTGCACAGGATTGGCAAGCTTCACTGCAATAAGGCGCTTTTAGTAGCCATCCACAAGCTTCTGGCAAGCTTCTGGTTGAATTTTTGACCACTCCTCTTGACAAAATTGGTGCAGTTCAGCTAAATTTGTTGGTTTTCTGACATGGACTTGGTTCTTCAGCATTGTCCACATGTTCTCAATGTGATGTAAGTCAGGACTTTGGGAAGGCCATTCTAAAACCTTAATTCTAGCCTAATTTAGCCATTCCTAAATTCTGTCACTTTTGACGTGTGTTTGGGGTCATTGTCCAGTTGGATCACCCGACTGCGCCCAAGACCCAACCTCCAGGCTGATGATTTTAGGTTGTCCTGAAGAATTTGGAGGTAGTCCTCCTTTTTCATTGTCCCATTTACTCTGTAAAGCACCAGTTCCATTGGCAGCAAAACAGGCCCAGAGCATAATACTACCACCACCATGCTTGACGGTAGGAATGGTGTTCCTGGGATTAAAGGCCTCACCTTTTCTCCTCCAAACATATTGTGGCCAAACAGCTCAATTTTTGTTTCATCTGACCACAGAACTTTCCTCCAGAAGGTCTTATCTTTGTCCATGTGATCAGCAGCAAACTTTAGACGAGCCTTAAGTTGGAGCAAGGGCTTCCTTCTTGCATGGTAGCCTCTCAGTCCATGGCGATGCAAAACACGCTTGGCTGTGGACACTGACACCTATGTTCCAGCAGCTAATTCATTGCAGACCTGATTTTTGGTGGTTCTCGCTTGACTCTTGATTATCCTGATCAGCAGCAGGTGATAGCTTGCGTTTTCTTCCTGTTCGTGGCAGTGACAAAACTGTGCCATGCACTTTATACTTACGAACAATTGTCTGCACAGTTGCTCTTGGTACCTTAAGCTACTTTAAAATGGCTCCTAGTGACTTTCCTGACTTGTTCAAGTCAATGATTCATTTTTTCAGATCTGTGCTGAGTTCTTTGACTTTCTCATTGTCGCGTTTGTAACCGAGTCTAATGACTGCATCACATGAGCCATATTTAAATGGGCTCAGAGAAGTCAACAGGTGTCGTCAATCATAATCACTCACATGAAGTTAAGAGGCCATGCCATGAAGCTAATTTGATTTGATTGTTACTTTTCTACAACACCAAAATTGATAATATATGTTGCTGTATGTATACTTTTGACACAGGAGATTTGGTCACATGTATAATAATAAATATAATAAATTCATAAAAGAACCAAATTTCATGAATGATTTTTGTGACAAACAAATATGTGCTCCAATCACTATCACAAAAAAATAAAAGTTGCAGAAAATATTGGAAACTCAAGACAGCCATGACATTAGGTCCTTCACAAGTGTATGTAAACTTTTGACCACGACTGTATTTTCCGTATTTAAGCTGAGCCCCCTAAATAAAAACAAAAGAAAGAAATAATTTTCATAGATTAGTCGCGCCGGACTGTAAGCCGCAGATATACTTTCTGAAATGAGGTATTTACACAAAAATATGCAGTAAATGTTGATTTTTATACTTTAATTGTTTCTAAATGCTGTCTGTGAAATGGTAGTGAAACGGCTGATCAAACAAAACAGAAGTCATTGTCATGGACCCACTAGCTGCGAATCCAATAACTCCACGGTGACGTTTTAGTGAGGAATTGGTGAAACTGAAACAATACAAAAAGAATGCCATTGTAAGTTAATTATACTAACACAGACACTCGTAAACGTGTTAGCTTATTAGCTAATGCTAACAACGCTAGCTTCATTACATTACGATAGCACGTATGCATGAAAACACTCCTACATACATCACACATGGGACGCTTTAGTACGTAAGAATTGTTTTAGTTATATCTGTGTTGGCCCTGCGATGAGGTGGCGACTTGTCCAGGGTGTACCCCGCCTTCCGCCCGATTGTAGCTGAGATAGGCTCCAGCGCCCCCCGTGACCCCAAAGGGAATAAGCGGTAGAAAATGGATGGATGGATGGATATTGTAAAACTTACAAATGTGCTTGGATTGATGAATGAAGAATCCATATGAGTAGGAAAGTTATGGACGATTAGAAGACAAAACAGCTTTAAACAGCCGGAAACACTTGTAAGCATTCACCCAATTGCACCTGCAATGAGCAAACTCGTCCAAAAGATGGCGCATAGCACAAACAATGACACAATTTCAGTGTTTTTGGGTGTGTTTAATGAAAACTGTTAGCTTCAAGGCCGTCAGCGAAGAAAAATCCATAAATTAGTCGCACCGTTTTAAAAACCGCAGGGTTTAAAGTTACGTTAACTTAAAGAAGTTAGTCATAGTCCGTCTACGTGTCGAAGACACCCAGCTCACAGTGAGCCATAACTATGCTGATGTTTGCTTCAGTTTCTTCACAAGCTGACAGCTCGGGCTCTCATCAGAGACTACGAGGACGGGAGTCTGGACTCCAACCAGGCCGAACACGAGGTGCGTTTGTTTGGCATCGACGTCACAGTTGAGTCAAGTCGAGACGACGTGGACCTCTCTGTCTCCCCAGGGCAAGAAAAGCCAGTGGAAGCCCTTCATCATTGAATTGAGCAAGGAGTTCTGCATTCTGTCGCCGTTCACCAGCTTTGTGGCCATTGAAGAAAGGGTTTGCCTCCCCGTTTGGTTTTGACTTTGATCGCTTATCACCGCTTAGTCGTCAAAGTCTTGTCCACCTTTTAGGAGCCGGATCAAGAAAGGAAGGCTGTCACAGATGTCTCCAAGTTGTTGGCTGAAGAAGACGTGGACATCCTTCCTTACATCAGCTGGATGTCTCAGGAGAGCTGCGAAAATGAGGAATTAGAGGATAGCGATGTAAATGCTGCATGATGTTTTACTTATGAACCTCTGTGTAACATGAATATGTTGTCTTGCAGAGTTCAGAGTCTGGATCAGGCATTTCATCCCCTGATTCCGAGGTTTGTGTCTCCATGCTCCCCTTTTTGTCTTGCAGTATTATTATTCAGTACACTTCCACGCTCACTGGGAGAGGTTGAGCAAAATACAGATTATCTGATTGGGATATTAACAAAAATTGCAATATTTTGATTAAACGTTGGGAAAGACAGTAATACAACATCAATCACAAACCTATTTGGAGAGTAGCCTTTAACTAAACTAAAATCTGTGCAATTCGGTGTGAATGATGTTTGTGCAAGCCGCGGAAATGCGCGAGCCGAACTGAAATGCTTGAATGTCCAGTGTGAGTGGAGCGTGTGGATGTTGGAACGCTTGGAATCGGTTGAGAAATGTGGAATGTATAGAAGTTTGTAAATTGGCCATTCACTTTGAATTGCAAACTTTTCCTTGTATTTCCGGGTCTTTACGGAACTGGGAAATAGGCTGGCTTGAATGTCCTGAACCAAGGAAGTGTTTGGATGGTGGAATGGTTCAAATCCTTTAAAAAATATGAGATATGTATAAGTTTGTATATTGCCCATTCATTTTCAATTGGGAGAAATTCTGGGTAATTTTTGGGAGAAATTCTAGGTAATCCGGTCATTTTCAGAAAGGGGAAACATGCTCGCTTGAATGTCCGCGATGAGTGGGGTGTTAGAATCTGATGAGAAACGTGGGAGAAAAATTTCCTGTATAACTTGAAATTCCTAGTAATTTGAGATATTTGGCGAGAGAATGACGTAAAAAACGTTTTTATACTTGAACGGTTCCGATCGAATGAAAACTGGGGGAGAAGTAGTCAAAAGAAAAAAGGAAACACTTTGGCCTAAATGTCCAGGGTGAGTGGAATGTGTGGATGGTGGAACGTTTTGAATCGGTTGAAAAATGTGGGAGTTGTGCATGTTAGAAAATTGGCCCATTCATTATCAACGGGAAAAATGTCTTGAAAAATCTAGAATTCCTGGTAATCTGCAATATCTGGGAAGAAAAAAAAGTTTTTTAACGATTCTAGGTCAAGCCGAAACTTTTTTATACTTTAACGGTTAAAACAGTGGTATTTAAAATCCAGATTGTTTAAAATCCGGAATTCCTAATATGCAGGAACATTTTAGAATCCGGAAAGACTTTGGCTTGAATGTCCAGGGTGAGTGGAGCGTGTGATGGTGAAACGGATCGAATCGGGTGAAAAATGTGAGAGTTGTCCAAGTTTGAAAATTGGCCCATTCATTATCAATGAGAAAAATGTCCTGGAATTAGTGGTAATCTGCGATTTTTTGGGGGGGGAGTCGGAATTTTAGAGTTAGTCGTCCTAAATTTCAACAGGAACGCCCCTCTAGGTTGGATTTCCTCCTCGGAGTTGGTTTCAAATATGGCGGCTCTGAATGTCAACAATACTATAAGCTTCTATAAAAGCTGTTATTTGCACTTCTGATTAGATTTTGTGGCAATAAAGTAGTCATATATTGTTGGGCGTTTGTATATGGTAACGTTACTGTAGTTTTTTCTTCTGGTATATACATTCAGCATCACTAGCAATAGCATCTCTGTTTCCTCTCCAACCTCTGTGTAACATGAATATGTTGTCTTGCAGAGTTCAGAGTCTGGATCAGACAGTGACATTAGCCTGTTTTCATCCGAGGTTTGTGTCTCCATGCTCCCATTTTTGTCTTGCAGTATTATTATTTAGTACACTTCCACGCTCACTGGGAGAGGTTGAGCAAAATACAGATTATCTGATTGGGATGTTGACAAACACTGCAATATTTTGATTAAACGTTGGGAAAGACAGTAATACAACATCAATCACAAACCTATTTGGAGAGTAGCCTTTAACTCAACTAAAATCTGTGCAATTCGGTGTAAATTATGTTTGTGCAAGCCGCGGAAATGCGCGAGCCGAACTGAAATGCTTGAATGTCCAGTGTGAGTGGAGCGTGTGGATGTTGGAACGCTTGGAATCGGTTGCGAAAAGTGGAATGTGTAGAAGTTTGTAAATTGGCCATTCACTTTGAATTGCAAACTTTTTCTTGTATTTCCGGGTCTTTACAGAACTGGGAAATAGGCTGGCTTGAATGTCCTGAACCAAGGTAGTGTTTGGATGGTGGAATGGTTCAAATCCTTTAAAAAATATGGGATATGTATAAGTTTGTATATTGCCCATTCATTTTCAATTGGGAGAAATTCAGGGTAATTTTTGGGAGAAATTCCGGGTAATCCGGTCATTTTCAGAAAGGGGAAACATGCTCGCTTGAATGTCCGCGATGAGTGGGGTGTTAGAATCTGATGAGAAACGTGGGAAAAAAAAATTAGTGTATAACCTGAAATTCCTAGTAATTTGAGATATTTTCCTCTCCATCCACCATGTATGAAGGTTGCAGAAAGAGTGCATATTTTCCCATAAGTTGTTTGTATTCAGACAAGTCAAGCGCAAGAATAGTTTTGGTGGAAGCGGCCGTCTTGTCTTCCGACCTCTGACATCATTCCCCGCTCCAATTTCCTAGGTACTGAGGTTCTGTTTTAGAGGAAGACTTTTCATGTGCTATTTACACCAAAGGTTTTGCAAACAGGCAGCACGGTGGAACAGGGGTTAGTACGTCTGCCTCACAATACGAAGGTCCTGGGTTCGATCCTGCGCTCTGGATCTTTCTGTGTGGAGTTTGCTTGTTCTCCCCGTGACTGCGTGGGTTCCCTCCGGGTACTCTGGCTTCCTCCCACCTCCAAAGACATGCACCTGGGGATAGGTTGATTGGCAACACTAAATTGGCCCTAGTGTGGGAATGTTGTCTGTCTATCTGTGTTGGCCCTGTAAAGAGGTGGCGACTTGTCCAGGGTGTACCCTGCCTTCCGCCCGAATGCAGCTGAGATAGGCTCCAGCGACCCCGAAAGGGACAAGCGGTAAAAAATGGATGGATGGATGGGTTTTGCAAACAAAATAAAGAATAAGGGTCAACGTATCAAACCTTCAGGCAGGCATAATGTCAGCGAAAACAAGTAAATCCGCATTAATTTTCGTGTCAAAATATCAAAATATTTATTAAAAATCCATCCATCCATCCATTTTCTACCGCTTATTCCCTTCGGGGTCGCGGGGGGCGCTGGAGCCTATCACAGCTACAATCGGGCGGAAGGCAGTGTACACCCTGGACAAGTCGCCACCTCATCGCAGGGCCAACACAGATAGACAGACAACATTCACACTCACATTCACACACTAGGGCCAATTTAGTGTTGCCAATCAAACTATCCCCAGGTGCATGTCTTTGGAGGTGGAAGGAAGCCGGAGTACCCGGAGGGAACCCACGCAGTCACGGGGAGAACATGCAAACTCCACACAGAAAGATCCCGAGCCCGGGATTGAACCCAAGACTACTCAAGACCTTCATATTGTGAGGCAGATGCACTAACTCCTCTTCCACCGTGCTGCCCCTCATTTAAAATAAAATAAAACATATGATCTAAAAATCAGGCGATCAGGAGCACTGAAACAAGCTCGCTGCTTAGCATAGTTAGCGTCACCTAGCCAGCCTACTTGTTTGATCGCTTATCACCGCTTAGTCGTCAAAGTCTTGTCCACCTTTTAGGAGCCGGATCAAGAAAGGAAGGCTGTCACAGATGTCTCCAAGTTGTTGGCTGAAGAAGACGTGGACATCCTTCCTTACATCAGCTGGATGTCTCAGGAGAGCTGCGAAAATGAGGAATTAGAGGATAGCGATGTAAATGCTGCATGATGTTTTACTTATGAACCTCTGTGTAACATGAATATGTTGTCTTGCAGAGTTCAGAGTCTGGATCAGGCATTTCATCCCCTGATTCCGAGGTTTGTGTCTCCATGCTCCCCTTTTTGTCTTGCAGTATTATTATTCAGTACACTTCCACGCTCACTGGGAGAGGTTGAGCAAAATACAGATTATCTGATTGGGATATTAACAAAAATTGCAATATTTTGATTAAACGTTGGGAAAGACAGTAATACAACATCAATCACAAACCTATTTGGAGAGTAGCCTTTAACTAAACTAAAATCTGTGCAATTCGGTGTGAATGATGTTTGTGCAAGCCGCGGAAATGCGCGAGCCGAACTGAAATGCTTGAATGTCCAGTGTGAGTGGAGCGTGTGGATGTTGGAACGCTTGGAATCGGTTGAGAAATGTGGAATGTATAGAAGTTTGTAAATTGGCCATTCACTTTGAATTGCAAACTTTTCCTTGTATTTCCGGGTCTTTACGGAACTGGGAAATAGGCTGGCTTGAATGTCCTGAACCAAGGAAGTGTTTGGATGGTGGAATGGTTCAAATCCTTTAAAAAATATGAGATATGTATAAGTTTGTATATTGCCCATTCATTTTCAATTGGGAGAAATTCTGGGTAATTTTTGGGAGAAATTCTAGGTAATCCGGTCATTTTCAGAAAGGGGAAACATGCTCGCTTGAATGTCCGCGATGAGTGGGGTGTTAGAATCTGATGAGAAACGTGGGAGAAAAATTTCCTGTATAACTTGAAATTCCTAGTAATTTGAGATATTTGGCGAGAGAATGACGTAAAAAACGTTTTTATACTTGAACGGTTCCGATCGAATGAAAACTGGGGGAGAAGTAGTCAAAAGAAAAAAGGAAACACTTTGGCCTAAATGTCCAGGGTGAGTGGAATGTGTGGATGGTGGAACGTTTTGAATCGGTTGAAAAATGTGGGAGTTGTGCATGTTAGAAAATTGGCCCATTCATTATCAACGGGAAAAATGTCTTGAAAAATCTAGAATTCTTGGTAATCTGCAATATCTGGGAAGAAAAAAAAGTTTTTTAACGATTCTAGGTCAAGCCGAAACTTTTTTATACTTTAACGGTTAAAACAGTGGTATTTAAAATCCAGATTGTTTAAAATCCGGAATTCCTAATATGCAGGAACATTTTAGAATCCGGAAAGACTTTGGCTTGAATGTCCAGGGTGAGTGGAGCGTGTGATGGTGAAACGGATCGAATCGGGTGAAAAATGTGAGAGTTGTCCAAGTTTGAAAATTGGCCCATTCATTATCAATGAGAAAAATGTCCTGGAATTAGTGGTAATCTGCGATTTTTTGGGGGGGGAGTCGGAATTTTAGAGTTAGTCGTCCTAAATTTCAACAGGAACGCCCCTCTAGGTTGGATTTCCTCCTCGGAGTTGGTTTCAAATATGGCGGCTCTGAATGTCAACAATACTATAAGCTTCTATAAAAGCTGTTATTTGCACTTCTGATTAGATTTTGTGGCAATAAAGTAGTCATATATTGTTGGGCGTTTGTATATGGTAACGTTACTGTAGTTTTTTCTTCTGGTATATACATTCAGCATCACTAGCAATAGCATCTCTGTTTCCTCTCCAACCTCTGTGTAACATGAATATGTTGTCTTGCAGAGTTCAGAGTCTGGATCAGACAGTGACATTAGCCTGTTTTCATCCGAGGTTTGTGTCTCCATGCTCCCATTTTTGTCTTGCAGTATTATTATTTAGTACACTTCCACGCTCACTGGGAGAGGTTGAGCAAAATACAGATTATCTGATTGGGATGTTGACAAACACTGCAATATTTTGATTAAACGTTGGGAAAGACAGTAATACAACATCAATCACAAACCTATTTGGAGAGTAGCCTTTAACTCAACTAAAATCTGTGCAATTCGGTGTAAATTATGTTTGTGCAAGCCGCGGAAATGCGCGAGCCGAACTGAAATGCTTGAATGTCCAGTGTGAGTGGAGCGTGTGGATGTTGGAACGCTTGGAATCGGTTGCGAAAAGTGGAATGTGTAGAAGTTTGTAAATTGGCCATTCACTTTGAATTGCAAACTTTTTCTTGTATTTCCGGGTCTTTACAGAACTGGGAAATAGGCTGGCTTGAATGTCCTGAACCAAGGTAGTGTTTGGATGGTGGAATGGTTCAAATCCTTTAAAAAATATGGGATATGTATAAGTTTGTATATTGCCCATTCATTTTCAATTGGGAGAAATTCAGGGTAATTTTTGGGAGAAATTCCGGGTAATCCGGTCATTTTCAGAAAGGGGAAACATGCTCGCTTGAATGTCCGCGATGAGTGGGGTGTTAGAATCTGATGAGAAACGTGGGAAAAAAAAATTAGTGTATAACCTGAAATTCCTAGTAATTTGAGATATTTTCCTCTCCATCCACCATGTATGAAGGTTGCAGAAAGAGTGCATATTTTCCCATAAGTTGTTTGTATTCAGACAAGTCAAGCGCAAGAATAGTTTTGGTGGAAGCGGCCGTCTTGTCTTCCGACCTCTGACATCATTCCCCGCTCCAATTTCCTAGGTACTGAGGTTCTGTTTTAGAGGAAGACTTTTCATGTGCTATTTACACCAAAGGTTTTGCAAACAGGCAGCACGGTGGAACAGGGGTTAGTACGTCTGCCTCACAATACGAAGGTCCTGGGTTCGATCCTGCGCTCTGGATCTTTCTGTGTGGAGTTTGCTTGTTCTCCCCGTGACTGCGTGGGTTCCCTCCGGGTACTCTGGCTTCCTCCCACCTCCAAAGACATGCACCTGGGGATAGGTTGATTGGCAACACTAAATTGGCCCTAGTGTGGGAATGTTGTCTGTCTATCTGTGTTGGCCCTGTAAAGAGGTGGCGACTTGTCCAGGGTGTACCCTGCCTTCCGCCCGAATGCAGCTGAGATAGGCTCCAGCGACCCCGAAAGGGACAAGCGGTAAAAAATGGATGGATGGATGGGTTTTGCAAACAAAATAAAGAATAAGGGTCAACGTATCAAACCTTCAGGCAGGCATAATGTCAGCGAAAACAAGTAAATCCGCATTAATTTTCGTGTCAAAATATCAAAATATTTATTAAAAATCCATCCATCCATCCATTTTCTACCGCTTATTCCCTTCGGGGTCGCGGGGGGCGCTGGAGCCTATCACAGCTACAATCGGGCGGAAGGCAGTGTACACCCTGGACAAGTCGCCACCTCATCGCAGGGCCAACACAGATAGACAGACAACATTCACACTCACATTCACACACTAGGGCCAATTTAGTGTTGCCAATCAAACTATCCCCAGGTGCATGTCTTTGGAGGTGGAAGGAAGCCGGAGTACCCGGAGGGAACCCACGCAGTCACGGGGAGAACATGCAAACTCCACACAGAAAGATCCCGAGCCCGGGATTGAACCCAAGACTACTCAAGACCTTCATATTGTGAGGCAGATGCACTAACTCCTCTTCCACCGTGCTGCCCCTCATTTAAAATAAAATAAAACATATGATCTAAAAATCAGGCGATCAGGAGCACTGAAACAAGCTCGCTGCTTAGCATAGTTAGCGTCACCTAGCCAGCCTACTTGTTGTCGCCTGTGTTCGCTATGTTTTATCAGTATCATGTTTTAAACCCCACTTCTAAAAGCCTTGTACTACAAAACGGGCTCATGATTACATTCTTTCAAACTTTTGAATTCGGTTTAATCATGATTAATCACAGGTTATTACTGGCTTGCATAATTTTAATCAACTTTAAAAAAAGACACCAATTTTTGGACGCAAACGCAATTTTATTGTCAGAATGTCATACAGGAACATTTTAAAACATGTTTTACTTGAATGTATACGTTCAAAACATGGTAACAATTTTAGCTCAAGTCGTGCCGGCATGTATTTTGAAGTGAAATCAAAGCATGTGCGGTCAAAATAGATTGCATAATTATTCTAATGGGACAATGAAAAAGGAGGATTACCTCCAAATTCCTCAGAAATTGAGCTGTTTGGCCACAATACTCACAGTGTTTCCCACAGGACAGGCATCTATTTGTGGTGGTGTGGTTGGGGGGTGGCAGCGGCGATGATCAAGAAGAACGCGGAGTTGGAATATAATTACAACATTTTATGTACATATTTATATACAGATTTGAACAATTAGTGATTCACTGAAATATATTTATTAATTGTGGTTCTTACAAAAAATATATCTTATAAAATATAAAAGCTAAAATGTCTCTTAAAGCTCTGCCCCTTTAATTAGGGAATACTAAATAATTTAACTTTAGCCTACTATTACAACCATATTATTTACCAGCCACATGAAGTGAAACAGAGGCAGAGGTGTCCTGCCACAGTCAGTCAACCTCCTCCTCCTCCTCCTGCTGCTGCTGAACAGGTCGCACCTGTGGTCCGGACTGTAGGCCTACCTCCTCTCCAAGTCGAGCCCTTTTCGACCGTTGAAAATATTTTATCTATACTCATCTGTGTGAAGGAGTGAACATCCAACATTAGAATTTATTACTAACGAGCAGAACCGCTCTATGTACAGTGCCGTCTAACCTTAAGCGGCAGCAGCTCAACACATGCAGGGTTCAAACTAAGGTTTTTTTCTACTTGCCCGACTTCTCAAATCTACTTGCCCCAATATTTTTACTTGTCCTGCCTAGGTTTTTTTCTGGCTGTGTAGTGCTCATGACTAAAATTCTTCCCGTTGACTATTTACAACACTACACAGTATTTATTATTATTATTATTATTATTATTATTATTATTATTATCTATAATTACATTTAAATGGCATTGCATACATGTAAAATCAAATGCTATTTCACATTATTTGACCAGTAGCAGTTACACCCATCTGAAAAGGTCAGCCACCTGTTTAAAGCCCGATCACAGTTGAAATCTTGAAATGAAGGGCCTTTAATGGCCAAAACATTAACCTGGACAACATTTTAACAGCTGGTTGGCTCAGATTTGATTCTTTTCATTGCATTCACATGCTGCAGTGGACAGTGGACAATTTAGCTTCAGTCCATCTGTGTTTATTGACAACAGGGTTATAACCTGGACACGTTAGCTCGTCGGTATGAAAACAGGTGACTGTTACTACGTGCGTCTGCCACGGACGCCGAGTCAAACAGCGGCGGTGTTAATGAAGCAGCGTCAGGCTGCTCACCGTCAGTGAAACGCTCGGTGAAATCGCGGATTAACGTTAAATATATGACGAGCCGCGAGCGATGCAGCTATAACCTATCTACCTATATTACCCTCGTATTTTGATCCCGCCCGTCCGTCCGTCCGTCCCTCTTCTTCTTCTTCTTCTGGCCCACCAGGTGAATTAAGTGCTATAGGCGGAGTTACAATGCATAGTAGGCTACCGCCACCTACTGCACCGGAGTTGTAACTACAAGCAACATTCATAGACAGTCCCATTGCTTTTATGAGTAGTCGAGCGAATCAAAAGCCGAAAAATCCATTTGTGGCGGACGTAATTCTTTCGTGGCGTGCCGCCACAAATAAATGAATGTGTGGGAAACACTGACTCAGCAATATGTTTGGAGGAGAAAAGGTGAGGCCTTTAATCCCACGAACACCATTCCTCCCGTCAAGCATGGTGGTGGTAATATTATGCTCTGGGCCTGTTTTGCTGCCAATGGAACTGGTGCTTTACAGAGAGTAAATGGGACAGTGAAAAAGGAGGATTACCTCCAAATTCTTCAGGACAACCTAAAATCATCAGCCTGAAGGTTGGGTCCTGGGCGCAGTCGGGTGTTCCAACAGGACAATGACCCCAAACACACGTCAAAAGTAGTAAAGGAATGGCTAAATCAGGCTAGAATTTATGTTTTAGAATGGCCTTCCCAAAGTCCTGACTTAAACATGTGGACAATGCTGAAGAAACAAGTCCATGTCAGAAAACCAACAAATTTAGCTCAACTGCACCAATTTTGTCAAGAGGAGTGGTCAAAAATTCAACCAGAAGCTTGTGGATGGCTACCAAAAGCGCCTTATTGCAGTGAAACTTGCCAAGGGGCATGTAACCAAATATTAACATTGCTGTATGTATACTTATGACCTAGCAGATTTGCTCACATTTTCAGTAGACCCATAATAAATTCATAAAAGAACCAAACTTCATGAATGTTTTTTGTGACCAACAAGTATGTGCTCCAATCCCTTTATCACAAAAAAAAATTAGAGTTGTAGAAATATATTGGAAACCCAAGACAGCCATGACATTATGTTCTTTACAAGTGTATGTCAACTTTTGACCACGACTGTATGAATACATATATATGTATATGAATACATACATATATATATATAGATATGTATGTGTGTATATATATTTTTTTCTAAAAGGTTCTTAATCTGAGTTAGATTTTCCTGGTTAAATAAAAAATAAAAAAAAATATATAAAAAACTTCAACGTGGGGCAGCACGGTGGAAGAGGGGTTAGTGCATCTGCCTCACAATACGAAGGTCCTGAGTAGTCTTGGGTTCAATCCTGGGCTCGGGATCTTTCTGTGTGGAGTTTGTATGTTCTCCCCGTGACTGCGTGGGTTCCCTCCGGGTACTCCGGCTTCCTCCCACTTCCAAAAACACGCACCTGGGGATAGGTTGATTGACAACACTAAATTGGCCCTAGTGTGTGAATGTGAGTGTGAATGTTGTCTGTCTATCTGTGTTGGCCCTGCGATGAGGTGGCGACTTGTCCAGGGTGTTCCCCGCCTTCCGCCCGATTGTAGCTGAGATAGGCTCCAGCGCCCCCCGCGACCCCAAAAGGGAATAAGCGGTAAAAAAATGGATGGATGGAACTTCAACGTGCATCTGCATTCTTTCCTTGTCCAGTCATATTCTCTACTTAGTCATAGTAGTTTTGTTAAAAACAGGGATGCTGTCACAAATTCTGGGGCCCGTAGCACCCCACACTCAACACCTGCCAGTTAGGGGCCCCTTAGAAAAAGTCTCAACCCTACTCTGAGCCGCTTTTTAAAATTTATGTTCAAGTCTTCTCTCATTCTCGTGAACCCAATATAGTATATCATTTTTGTCTCGTAGAACGAGTGTATCGTCACACCCCTAACGTTAGATAACATTTCCCATTCTCATCGGTCATGCAAGTGTGAAAGAAGTAACTCAATAGTTTTGGGAGCCACATTTCCTGAAAGCTAAGGACCGCGGAGTGGGATTTCTCTCTTTAGTATTAGTCTTATATGTTGGTCTATATTCTGAAAAATAAATATGGACTATTTATTTTGTCATAGTTATAGGAGCGCTCTGCTGTTTTTGAGGAGCATCTGCAAAAAAGCTAGTCAAAGATCATCTCGATGACAGCACTCTTTAAGAATCCGCTGCTAAAATGTTAGTCTCTCACAAGTTTTTTAAACTGAATTCACGGGCCACCAATTGATGAAAGAGAAAGGACCTCCCAGCAGGCACAAGACATTAAAACAACATTGAGAACCTGTTGAATTAGGTCCTGACGTTGAGCAACTCAAACATAACGTTTAAACAACATGCTTTTTGACGACGTTTATTCAATGTCAGGTTGTGACGTTGATTTTACCATTGAATTTTGGTCCTTTCCCAACCAATATTCTACAACTGAAACATAATGTTGAAACAACAACTTTTTGACGACGTCTATTCAATGTTGGGTTGTGACGTTGATTTGACCATTGAAATTTGGTCATTTTCCAACCAATATTCTACAACACAAATACAATGTTGAAACAACATGCTTTTTGACGACATGTATTCAATGTCAGGTTGTGACGTTGATTTGATCATTGACATTTGGTCATTTCCCAACCAACAACGTGGATCCAACGTTAGACACCAACGATATCTCATTTTACAAATACAACTATTTTGCAACGTTGTTTCAAAGTCAGTTATAAAGGACTTGTACGTATAATCAATGTTGTATCAATGTCTTGTGCCTGCTGGGCTGAAATGGAACCTCGAGGAACACCACTAGTATAACTAAAGAAGTTGAACAAATGACTATTGACTGTATCTGAAGTGTGCACAAGCTACAGCAGCAACTTAGTCAAATAAATTACATTTTTCAAAAACTGCCAAAAAGGATATAGTATTTAAAGGAGTGCCGTGAGGAGCGCCTCAGTTTTGTAAATCAGTTTGGACCCCGGTGATTTTGTTAATGCAAGGGTCTGCCTATGTGTTTAAGTGGTCCAAGTTCCTCTAAACAACAGGGGCACTCTAGTGTTCTTAGGAATTTGCTGCAAATCTGTTTGCCTCCCAAGTATTGAACTGAGCTCAGGGTGCATGGCCGGATTTAGTCCCCCGGGCCACCAGTTGAATATCCCTGAAGTGCACCAATAAAATGAAAACGATAAAAAGCAAACAAATCGCAATAACACCCCACTTGTCGTTTCAGGCTTCTATCCTTGATGTTTTTGATGGATGTTGCTGCTTTATGGAGGAATATATCCAGCAGGAACAGTCAGAGGCTGTTTCTCCTTTTCTTCATCGTGAACCGAAAGGAGCAAATGTTAACCAACTAAAAATCAGCATGTCCTCTCCTCCTCCACTCATCTTCCAGGCATCTGCAACTGGAGCCATCAAAGAAAATGTTGACCAACTTCCAATTGGCATGCCACCTCCACCTTCGCCCATCCATGCACCTTCTGATGCTCCTCCACCTCCACCTTCACCTCCTCTTAAAATCAGACGTCGTTCAATTTTAGGCTCATCAGCCAGACCAGCCCTACCCCAGAACGTAGCATTAATTCGTGAGGCCGGTACACGTTTTAGGTTTTCACGTGACAGGAGGCCTGAATTCGCTGCACAGTCGTCCACACCACCAATAGGGTGTGTTAAATACGAAGGATCTTTTCCACGGTTCAAGAAGCTTCAAAGTCGACCAAAGACCATGTCTCCAAACCAATTGGACGGGTCAGCACTGGGGTTTTCTTTCGGAGTCCCAGCTGCGAGCGACCTCGTTATGAGTACAACCATCCATCCATCTTCTGATGCTACTCCACCTCCACGTCCACCTCCTCTTAGAAGCAAGTGTTTTTTCAGGTCAGGCTTAGCCAGATCAGCCCCACGCCGCAAAGAAGCATCGACTCCTGAGACCGGCACACTTTTTGGGAGTTCTTCTGGTTTCGTTGCACAGTCGTCAACACCACTAATCCCGTGTGGTAAATACGAAGGATTTCCTCAACAGTCCAGGCAGCCTATAAATCAACTAGAGATCATGTCTACAAACCAATTGGACTATTCATCACCGGTAGGTTTTTCTTTCGGGGGCAAAGATGCGAGCGATCTCGTTTTGGGGGGGAAAAGCTAACATCCCCCTTCCACTACCAAAATGAAAACAATATAAAGCAAAGAAATCACAATAACACCCCACCTGTCGTTTCAGGCTCCTCTCCTCGCTGATACGGATGAATTTGACGACTTTATGTGGAGACCTATCCAGCAGAGTCAGTCAGTGGCTGTTTCTCCTTTTCCTTTTCGTGGACCTGAAAGAGGAAATGTTAACCAACCACAAATCAGCATGTCCTCTGCTCCTCCACCCATCTGTCATTCCTCCCAGGGATCCCTTCCGACTGGAGCCAACAAAGCAAATGTTGAACAACTTCCAATTGGCATGCCACCTCCACCTCCGCCCATCCATCCATCTTCTGATGCTCCTCCACCACCACCTCGTCCTCCTTTTAGAACCAGGCATCAGTATGCTGATGCTTCTTCTTCTCCTCTTTTGGTGGCCAACATACAGGAACAGAAACCGCTACAGCAACAGCAACCGCTACAGCAACAGCAACCACTACAGCAACAGCAACCGCTACAGCAACAGCAACAGCAACCGGTACGGCAACAGCAACCGGTACGGCAACCGCAACCGCAACGGAAAGAGTTACGGCAACAGCAACCGCTACAGCAACAGCAACAGCAACAGCAAGAGCAAGGGGAAAAAGTGGATAAGATGTATTTGCCATTTAGTGGTTTTAGCCCTCTGCAATGTTTGCTCAAACCACAATCTGCCGCAGGTAGAGGCCCTCAACCCTGTAGCGGATCGTTTGAGGCGTTCTCACAAAAGCAACTTCCCACAGAAGATAAAGATTTTCTATCGAGGGAGTGTTTTTTACCAGCCAGATTAGTTCCATTCACCGAAGTAGCATCGCCTCCTGCTATCGACGCACTTGTTGGGGGTTGGATTGACGTAATGCAAGATTCTGGTTTGGTTGAAGAGTCGCCCACACCACTAATCCCGTGTGGTTCACAAGCAGAATCTCTCCCAGAGCTCGGCCAGCAGAAAAATCAAGGCGTGATTTCAATTCAATTGGCTAAGTCGTCACCAGTTGATTTTTCTTCCGGGGACCAGGAGGCACTCGACATCGTTTTGGAGGAAGCACCTCGTCGGTTTAGGTGAGTCTCCGAAGAACCCAGCTGGCGCAAGACATTAAAACAACATTGAGAACTTGTTGAACTGACGTTGAGCAACTCAAACCTAACGTTGAAACAACATGCTTTTTAACTACGTTTATTCAATGTCAGGATGTGGCGTTGATTTGACCTTTGTAATTTGGTAATTTCCCAACCAATATTTTACAACACAAATACAACGTTGAAACAACGTGCTTTTTGACAACATTTGATCAATGTTGGGTTCTGACGTTGATTTGACCATTGAAATGTGGTCTTTTTCCAACCAATATTCTACGTTTGTACAACACAAATACAACGTTGAAACAACATACTTTTTGACAACATTTAATCAATGTTGGGTTCTGATGTTGATTAGACCATTGAAATTTGGTCATTTCCCAACCAATATTCTGCAACTCAAACATAACGTTCAAACAACAGGCTTTTTGACGACGATTATTCAATGTCAGGTTGTGACGTCGATTTCACCATTGAAATTTGGTCATTTCCCAACCAACATTGTGGATCCAACCTTAGACACCAACATTGTCTCAATTTACAAATACAACTATTTTGCAACGTTGTTTCAAAGTCAGTATAATCAACGTTTCAATGTCTTTTGCCTGCTGGGATGCTTTCTAGAAACGTTTCAGGCCAGAAATGTATCTAAAAAGAGTGGAAAGGAGGTAATATCTGCACCGTAATCCCACATTGTACAATTGTGTGTGTCACATGTAGGGATGTAATGATAAACCGTGGTAAAACCTCCCACGGTTAGTATTACCCGTGTAAATTAAAATGATCGTAAGACCGTGACTGATAGCTCTTTGAGAAAGTCACAGACCGGTGACACCGCTCATTTACTGGAGAAGCAAGGTAGCACGAGCTCGCTTAAATGCTAACATGAAAACAAGAGACATTAACGTCTTTCTCCATTAAAAGATGACATTCCCATATCTAAACTTATGTGAACATCTAATATATTCAAGTTTGCACTTTAAACCTACAAGCTGTGTTTTCTTAGAACAGAGAGATCAAGCAGTACTCGAAGCAACATGACAACAGGAAGTGAATTCAGGTGACATCACATAAACCGGACATGACGCAAAAAACACTCTTTTTTTTCTTTATCATTAAAAAATACTAAAACCTTTACAAATTAAAACGGGAGAAGATAAACATATTTAAATAATAAATAAATAATGATAAATGGGTTATACTTGTATAGCGCTTTTCTACCTTCAAGGTACACAAAGCGCTTTGACACTATTTCCACATTCACCCATTCACACACACATTCACACACTGATGGCGGGAGCTGCCATGCAAGGCGCTAACCAGCAGCCATCAGGAGCAAGGGGTGAAGTGTCTTGCCCAAGGACACAACGGACATGACTAGGATGGTAGAACACTTAAATAAAAATAATACGGCTTTTCAGTAGCTTTAACCATATTATTATACAAAATATTTATTCTGCCAGGAAAGTATATTGTCTGGCAATCTATTTATTTTATTTTTATTTTTTTGTATAACTAGGTTTTAAGTGCTTTTCGAGCAGATTCTACAATAATGTGATAGTAATGATTACTGTGATCATTTTGGTGACAATAACCGTGATGTGAAATTTTCGTATGGTTACATCATAGATTTAGTTGATTTAAAAGGGACAGTACATATTAGACTTAGACTTAGACTTTGACGAACTTTAATGATCCACAAGGGAAATTGTTCCACACAGTAGCTCACTTACAAAGGATGGAAAGTGTAAGGGTGGAAAGGATAAGAATGGAAAGGATAATGCAAGTATAAAGTAGACTTAAAATGTACCGCAGTAGCAATATAAAATATAACATATATGTAATATTTACATAGTATATATACAGTATATGATATATACTGATATATTGTATTATATTTTCATATAATATATACAATATAACAATTACCATGTACAATATTACAGTTTATGTAACAGGCACAGCATAAAATAAAGAGTAGATCCAGCAGAAAATAGACATTATAAACAAAGAGAGGTCGCTAAAAAGAAGCGGTCAGGTAATAGACAGATATCATCTATTGCTGTATGGCGAGTGATTATACAGCTGGATGGAGTGTGGAATGAAGGAGTTCTTGAATCGAACACTGTGGGAACGAAGCTGAAGGAGCCTGTTGGAGTATGAGCTCCGCTGTCCCTCAATTATCTGGTGGAGTGGGTGGACAGGATTGTCCATGATGGCGAGTAGTTTGTCCAGTGTCCTCCTGTCCGTCACTGACACAAACGCCTCCAACTGCGTCCCAATAGTTTGGCCGGCTTTTCGGATCAGTTTGTCAATCCGGTTTAAGTCCCTTTTGCTGGTGCTGCTCCCTCAACAAACCACTACAAAGTACAGGGCACTGGCCACAACAGACTGATAAAAGATCTCAAACAGCTTGCTGCACACATTAAAGGACCTAAGCTTCCTCTGGTAAAAGAGTCTGCTCATGCCCTTCTTGTAAACAGCTTTGCTGTTGTCTTTTCAGTCCAGTCTGCTGTTCAAGTGGACTCCCAGGTACTTGTACTGTTTTGCAAATGTATACCCATTTAAAAGTGTGATCAAAAGGAATTCAAAGGGTTTAAAAAAAACAACATTACATGCTTCCTAGTTTTGTGTAGAGCTGACGTTGATTGAGAGGTTTGAGCGAAAGGTAGTTAAAAAAAAATATCTTAAATGTTTTTCTACCCTTTGAAAAATGGAGGACTTATATGTCCTGTTTGGCTCTGGGGTGTTGTGGAATTACTGCCAGTGGATCCTACACCTGTATCCTATCATATCTTAGGATACAATAGGATAGACTTTGGTTGCAGTGCAGATTCAAAAAGTCCACAAAAATAAGGTAAAAATACATGAAAACGAGGGAAACATTAAAGAACAAAAAATGCATTAAAGAACACAGAGCTAATGCCACTTCAGCATTGCCATTTCTACATACAGCTACAAAAGTAAAAAACAAAAAATGAGCAATATGTAATACATATTGCGTACATACAATTGCAGCATGCATAGATAAACAACAAAATAAAACAGAACAAAAACACCATTCTATGAACAATAATGTGTACCTAATCATTTAAATACAATAGGCTATAAATAAGTGTGTAAAAGTCAGATGTTCTCTTACAGTAGGAAAGGGATTCAAACTGGAATTGCCACAAAACACATTTTAAGATATTTAACACTCTACTGCCACCTGACAGCTCAAGTAGGTAGCGCACGCCCCAAATTCGTCACGTTCTATGTGTCAGGTAAACCGCCAGGAATGGGGGCATATGAATCCCCTTTCTGGTGTACGCTTCTGATGAGACTGTTTTGTAGAAGGAGATAGATAAGCAAAACATCTGAAGCAGTGCAATATATTTGTTTACATGTGCGTGTAATCAGCATTGATCACATGTCACTGTTTGGTGTTTTTAGCAGGTCAAAAGTGTCAGCAGTCCTGATGAAATGGCCAAGGCTCTTCAAGATGCAACATGCGGTAAGACCACACCCGTGCAACGTGTTGACATCGGGGGATACAGCCCCTTTTCTTTGCAATATGACACTACAGGAGTAAGTAAAGAAGAGCCTGGTATCGCTTATACCCATACAGATGCTTAGGCTTGGTTGGGAAATGAATAATATTCTACTTACTAGGGGGGTGCATCTCTACCTTCAATGGCGATCCGATATGAATCTCAATACGTGGGTAACGACACGATTCACTAACAATACTTTCAGTGCCGGCCCAAGCCTCCATGGGGCCCTAAGCAAAATTTGATTTTGGGGCCCTCTATTTCTGCCAATAATATTGATTGTTGATCATTCACACACCTACTATAAACTCATTGCGGCTCTGGCAGTGTTGTTTACATTATCCTATTGTCAGCCTGGCATGTCTTTACAAATGACATGTCATTTATAAAGATATGGGGGTGGCCCAGTTAAGAACATAAATAATACCAATGAATGAACGAATGATGTCCAGAGTGCCACATATGGTTCCTAATCTTAAAATGTAGAAAACATTCAGCTACAAGAGTGGCCTGGGGTTGAACAGTCCAAGTGATAAAGCTTTGTATTTACAGTAAAAGTGTCATCTTGTCTCTTCAGTCTTGTACATAATAGTCTTTAATTACTAGTTTATATTTTTAGTTAATTGTTCATATTTAATGTTTACTTTGTACAAAGAGAGCACAGTCTACTGAAGTTAAATTCATCAATAGTTTTCCCCTTTGAAAGACGCAAGGCAAATTCCTTCCATTTCACCATGTTGCTACAATGATCTTCACTGTTTTCATGCTGTTTCAGCAGTGCACCTATGTTGACCCAATCCCGCTGTCCCTCGGCTGCCAGTTTTAAGGACTTTTTGGAAAATAATTTGCAGCAAAAGCAATAGACTGCATCTTTACTTCTTGAATAAATCAGCCAGCTACGCTTGACTTTTTCCCCATTGACTAGCTGTCTGTAGGTATAATGATAATGAAAACTTCGGCCATCATGCCGTTTGGGGAATGAAAAGTTCTCCTTAATAGACAGTGGTCCTCTGATCACCTGCTCAGTCCTGTCTGAATCTGAGAGGAAAGAAGGCCACTCAGCTGGGTCAACTGGCGGAGCTGATGATGGTCCATGGTGTGAAGTTGCTGAGGAAGTGACCAAAGAAAGACAATGACTAAAAAAGAAGGACCTATAAGGTCATTAAATTGCACTGTTGGACATAATTATTAATCTCAGAATGTTCTGCAGTACAGTGAGCAATTATAAAGGGTGTTTTGCAGTTAACTTACTAGATAAATCAGCTGTGGTTTCAGACATGGAGGGGACAGTGGGCACAGAGGATGGAGGTGTGTGAGAGAGCACTGTAGAGGATGGAGATGGACCTAAGATGAAATACATACATATAGGCACACAAATTAATGAGATACTTTGACTATATTAATTTCCCTTCAGGTGTAATGTTTATACTAAGAAATTAAATGTATACTGTATGGTGACAGTCTTTTCCTCACCTGATTCATCACTCACAGTTGAGCCTGAGGATGTGGACTGGCTCTGGGCTGATTCTGTGCCTCCAAAGTATTTTAACAATGCTCCTGGGAAAGTTTCACATAACTTATGAGTTGATGTAAAAAATAATGTTTATTTTACTCACATAAATTACCGTGCTCTGCTGCAAACCATTTGTGCAAACAACATATCTCACTAGTAACCTGATGCCTAAAACATACTGCTAGCACCGCGCTAGCTAGATAACGTCACCTAGCTAAAGCTAATTACAGCTACAAATCTCTTTGATAAACTTTTTATTACCAAGTCATGCAAACATACCTTTATCATGGCATTTTTTTCTCCTCTTCCACTTTCTTCTTCTTCATTTTTTCTGCACCTGAAGGATATGTCCTTTTTTGTGACATTGTTTTGCCTCTATCTGCGCTTTTGATGCCCAGTGCGCACTGGCATTGCACGGCAGGCGGCAAACGTCACAGGTGCAGCAGAGGCAGCTTTACATTTAAAGAGAGGCAGGAAGAATCACTAGGCCTAGATCAGCAGCAGCACTCTGTTGACCTAAAATTGTGTTTTTGTGCAATAATATATCTTTGATCATTTAGAAATCATCAGTCAGACTCGTACATGCAAAAAATAAAAAAATAATAATTTTTTGTTAATTGCTTTTGGGGCCCCCTGGTGGCCGCGGGGCCCTAAGCAAGCGCTTAGTACGCTTATGCCTTGGGCCGGCTCTGAATACTTTTCAAAACATGGCGATTCAAAGCAGGTGTAAGAAAATTAACTGTATTATGTCAGAACAATGTCACGTGTTCATTCTTTAAATAGACACAACATAACAGGTGGTTCCTGTATTATTAGCAAATAGTTGAACCTTCAACTTCAAGGCATTGCAATCCATAAACTTAAAGAAAAGAAGACGTGTGAGCTAGAAATTGCAAATGATTAGAACTGTACATTCATTTTCTTCTGTTTATTCTTAGTTTAGTTCAGTGGTTCTTAACCTTGTTTGAGGTACCGAACCCCACCAGTTTCATATGTGCATTCACCGAACCCTTCTTTAGTGAAAAATTAAACGTTTTTTTTTTTTTTTTATTCAAGACAAAGTTATATGTTTTTTTACTGGTACACAAAATGAACCATTCAAAGAACAAAACCAACACAGTACATGAACTCACAACAAATTACACACCTGCAAATCAGATGGAACATTGTTTGGGGGTATCCATAATACGCCGATAGGGAGAAATTTTTATTTACAAGATGAGTCAGGTGGGTCTTGACCTTCGCGGCGAAGGCTCCACCGAACCCCTAGGGTTCGATCGAACCCGGGTTAAGAACCACTGGTTTAGTTGTACTCTTATTTGTTCAACAAAACCAGTGAAGTTGGCACATTGTGTAAATGGTAAACAAAAACAGAATACAATGAATTGCAAATCCTTTTCAAGTTCTATTCAATTGAATAGACTGCAAAGACAAGATATTTAATGTTCGAATTGAGAAACTTCATTTTTCTGCAAATAATAATAACTTAGAATTTAATGGCAGCAACACATTGCAAAAAAGTTGGCACAGGGGCATTTTTACCACTGTGTTACATGGCCTTTCTTTTTAACAACACTCAGTAAACGCTTGGGAACTGAGGAGACCAATTTTTGAAGCTTTTCAGGTGGAATTCTTTCCCATTCTTGCTTGATGTACAGCTTTTCAATGGGAGACAGGTCTGGACTACAGGCAGGCCAGTCTAGTACCTGCACTCTTTTACTACGAAGCCACACTGTTGTAACACTGGAATGGGATGGACCTCATTGTGATTGCACTTAAAAGTACAAGGAAATGTGTATCCAGTAAAAGATGTCTACCAACAGACATTCACCGCCTGAGAGGAAAGGCTTCTTTCCCATTCTTGCTTGATGTACAGCTTAAGTTGTTCAACAGTCCGGGGTCTCTGTTGTGGTATTTTAGGCTTCATAATGCGCCACACATTTTCAATGGGAGACAGGTCTGGACTACAGGCAGGCCAGTCTAGTACCTGCACTCTTTTACTACGAAGCCACACTGTTGTAACACTGGAATGGGATCGACCCCATTGTGATTGCACTTAGAAGTACAAGGAAATGTGTATTCAGTAAAAGATGTCTACCAACAGACATTCACCGCCTGAGAGGAAAGGCTCACAGCAGCTCTGCTTGTACGTTGAGAACATTAGAGTGATACGCACTTCCATGTCTCCAAACACCCCCAAAACAAACTTCTAGATTTGTCGTTAGTCGCTTTTGAGAAAGAAAGTCATTAAGAGGAGTTAGAAAGTCGCGAAGTTATTATCTTCGTAAAGTTGCGTTTCCTAATAATAATAGATTTTATTTGTAAAAAGCACTTTACATTGAGTAAACAACCTCAAAGTGCTACAGTGTATTAAAATAAATAAATAAATACAAATAAAAACTAGAACAGCCAAATAGCTAAAACTAGTATGCATATATCTAAAAAAAAAAAAAAAAGGCTTGTTTAAAAAGAAGGGTTTTTAAGCCTTTTTTAAAAGCATCCACAGTCTGTGGTGCCCTCGGGTGGTCAGGGAGAGCGTTCCATAGACTGGGAGCGGCGGAGCAGAAAGCTCGGTCTCCTATTGTTCGTAGCTTTGTCCTCAGAGGTTGGAGGAGGTTAGCCTGTCCTGTGTGGAGGATTTGGGGGTGAGTAGTTCTTTGAGGTAGAGGTGGGCATTTCCATGGAGTTGTATGGTCTTGTATGGGATGTGTTTCTGCAGAGGTGTCCAGAAAGATTCCATCCAGCAAACGCTACATTTGCAGGTGCACTGTTGATATTTGTGTGTTGTAGGACGGTTACTGGGACGCGACGGCAAAGCTGGGCGAGTGCGTGGGCGTCGACCTGGACGTCCTTACCAACGACTTCCTGAGAAGCAAAGGCATCCGCTCGCTCGGTGAGAGACGCTCGCGCCGCCATGGGCCGGGCCGGGCCAGTCAAGTGACGTGGTGTGGTCTTGCGCAGGTGTGACGGCCCACGCTGACATCCTCAAGCTGCTGGCGACTCTTCTCGTGCTGCAGCTGATGAGGTTGGAGAAGCTGCCAGAAGGCCTGCTGCTGCGCACGCTGTTTACGTTGGAGGAACCCCCGAGCAGGTAAAGTGGCCGTCGCACTTTTGCGGCGCCTGCTTTTGTCACTCTGAAGTCAAAAAGCTGTGCTTTGGGTGGCAGGAGCGCGTGGCCCCGCTGGCAGCTCGTCAAGAAGGCGGTGGACTGGGTCCGCTGGGCCGACCGCCAGTACCCGTGCATCTGCAGCCGGCTGGAGATGGCTTTGACCTGGGAGTCCGCCACGCGCCAGCTGCTGGGCTACGAGGTCCTCCCCGCTTTCTCGCCGCTCGCCGGCCTGCCGCTGAGAAGGAACTTTGCCGCCCCGTGCCCCCCTGTGGTCGTCCACTGAGGTCGTACGGCGGGTCACAACATTAGGTACGCAGTTGCACAACACTGCAGAGGCAGATGGAGTACTCCGTCTTATTAGATGATGTGCGGGTGTACCTAATGTTGTGGGAAAAAGGTTAACCCTCTTTGTGTACTTTTATGTGTCATTAATAGGCAACAGTTAATTTTCAGGTGTTTTCATCACGATATTCAAAGTAGGGCTGGGCGATATGGCTGATAACTGTATCACGATATCAGTGTATTATATCGGTCGACATAATTACTGATATCATTTATGAGCTATGGAAACTAAGGACTAGGAGAAATATGTATTTAATTTGAAATGTAACCCTCTTCTGATTATAATGCCCTTAGCTATCAAGGCAGAAATTAAATGTCAACACAAGCATGGAAAACAGACACTGTAAACATAATTATAAAATCACATTGAACACTTAACAGTAAGCGCTTAAGATTAAGGAATACGTAAGAAATGCTTCATACACTGCAAAATGTCAGTGTTCAAAAACAAGAAAAAAAAATACAAAAATGAGGGGTATTTTACTTGAACTAAGCAACATTATCTGCCAATAGAACAAGAAAATTTCCAAAACAAGTAAAATTACCTCAACCCCAAAATACCTTAAAATAAGAATATTCTCACTAATAACAAGTGCACTTTTCTTGGCAGAAAAAAAAATTACACCTTTTTGCTCAATATGTGGAAAAATATTCTTAAATTAAGTAAATGCTAGTGCCATTATCTTGACATAATGATATGCGCTCGGCATCATGATTTTTTTTTTTCATGTAGTTTTATACTTGTGAGTGTTGATGACACAGCTTTGCATGATATATTCTAGTTTCAAGCATGTTTTACTCAATATAGGTCATCAAATCTCAGCAACAAGCTGTAATATCTTACTGAGATCATTTAGGACCAAAACACTTAAAACAAAGTAAAACACTCCAACATAAAATCTGCTTAGTGAGAAGAATGATCTTATCAGACAGAAAATAAGCTAATATTACCCTTATTTGAGATATTTAATCTTACTTAGATTTCAGTTTTTGCAGTGTAGAGTGTAAAAAAAATAGTGAAAAGTGTGAAAATGTAAACACAGAGAAACGTGAGAAGAACTATTTTCTGCAGGTTTAGTGCTAAGAAATAATGTCTGTGTAAAATTAATTTGTCCTGTTATTCTTATTTAACTACTGTTATGCTGTAATTATTTAAATATTATATCACGATATTTGTCGATATCGATAATTATGGATATTTTTACGACCTATGGAAAATAAGGAGTAGTAGAAATATGTTTTTAATTTGAAATGTAACCTTCTGATTATAATGCCCTTAGCTATCAAGGCAGAAATTATATGTCAACACAAGCATGGAAAACAGACACTGTAAACATAATTATAAAATCACATTGAACACTTAACAGTAAGCGCTTAAGATTAAGGAATATGTAAGAAATGCTTCATACACTGCAAAAAGTCGGTGTTCAAAAACAAGAAAAAAAAAATACAAAAATGAGGGGTATTTTACTTGAACTAAGCAAAATTATCTGCCAATAGAACAAGAAAATTTCCAAAACAAATAAAATTAGCTAACTTCAATAAACCCCAAAATACCTTAAAATAAGAATATTCTCACTAATAACAAGTGCACTTTTCTTGGCAGAAAAAAAAATTAGACCTTTTTGCTCAATATGTGGAAAAATATTCTTAAATTAAGTAAATGCTAGTGCCATTATCTTGACATAATGATATGCGCTCGGCATCATGATTATTTTTTTTTCATGCTTGCCATGAAGTACGAAATTGTGACATTAAAAAAGTAGTTTTATACTTGTGAGTGTTGATGACACAGCTTTGCATTATATATTCTAGTTTCAAGCATGTTTTACTCAATATAGGTCATAAAATCTCAGCAACAAGCTGTAATATCTTACTGAGATCATTTAGGACCAAAACACTTAAAACAAAGTAAAACACTCCAACATAAAATCTGCTTAGTGAGAAGAATGATCTTATCAGACAGAAAATAAGAAAATATCACCCTTATTTGAGATATTTAATCTTACTTAGATTTCAGTTTTTGCAGTGTAGAGTGTAATAAAATAGTGAAAAGTGTGAAAATGTAAACACAGAGAAACGTGAGAAGAACTATTTTCTGCAGGTTTAGTGCTAAGAAATAATGTCTGTGTAAAATTAATTTGTCCTGTTATTCTTATTTAACTACTGTTATGCTGTAATTATTTAAATATTATTATTATGATATTTGTCGATATCGATAATTATGGATATTTTTACGACCTATGGAAAATAAGGAGTAGGAGAAATATGTATTTAATTTGAAATGTAACCTTCCTCTGATTATAATGCCCTCAGCTATCAAGGCAGAATCACATTGAACAATTTTAAGTGCTTAAAATTAAGGCATATATAAGAAATGCCTCATAAAGTGTAAGAAAACAGTGCAAAGTGTGAAAATGTAAACAGAAACCTGAGAATAACTATTTTCTGCAGGTTTAGTGCTAAGAATTAACGTCTATGTAACATTAATTTGTCCTGTTATTCTTATTTAACTACGGAAAGGAATTTTTGTTATGCTGTAATGATTTCAATATTATTATATTGGTTGATATCGATCATTATGAATATTTCTATGACCTATGGAAAATAAGGAGCCGGGGAAATATGTTTTTAATTTGAAATGTAACCTTGCTCTGATTATAATGCCCTCAGCTATCAAGGCAGAAAGGAAATGTCAACACAAGCATGGAAAACACTCAATGTATACAAAATATTCAAATCACATTGAACACTTAACAATAAGCTCTTAAAATGAAAGAATATGCAAGAAATGTTTCATAAAGTGTAAGAAAATAGTGCAAAGTGTGAAAACGTAAACATAGAGAAACCTGAGAAGAACTATTTTCTGCAGGCTCAGTGCCAAAAAGTTACGGCTGTGCTCTAAAGGGTGAGCATGGCTCAGGTGATCTGACTACGGTCCCTTTAAAAAAAAAAAAAAAGGAGAAAAAAAAAGTGCCATACTGTCCAGGTGACTTTTCCTCTTTTATCCACAATTTCTTCATTTTGACTTTCTCTTTGCACTCTATGTAAAGAATCAACCGCCAGGCAACCAAACTTGGTAGTCGATACTGTCACCTGATTGATCACTCCCACTGATCAGTGATCACTTCCTTGAACCAACCTTGCTTCGCAACCGCCGCTCTCTTCCGACGAAAAACAGACAAAAAAATCGAAGGCATTTTTTATCGTTATCGATTGTGTCCATCGCGATATATTGATATCGTTTTATCGCCCAGCCCTTATACAAATGATATGTTTGAATTTGCACGTGTGACCTTGCACATGTGTAAAACCATTTTAACACGGAAAGAGGTTTCACTTTCTTCTTGACATGATTATCTATGCATGCTTAAAACTACTCTTGATCCATCCTAAACTGGGGTTTTTTTACGCTTTTATTCTGTCTCACTGCAAAAAGTCAGTGTTAAAAAAAAATACAAAAATTAGGGGTATTTTATTTGAACTAAGCAAAATTATCTGCCAACAGAACAATCAAATTTGGCTTGTCAAGACTTTCCAAAACAGGTCAAATTAGCTAGCTTCAATGAACCCAAAAATACCTTAAAATAAGTATATTCTCACTAATAACAAGTACACTTTTCTTGATAGAAAAAAAAAAGAGATCTTTTTGCTCAATATGAAACCAGAAAACTTATACTAAAAACTAGTTTATTGTTCTTAATGGAAAGGCAACAAGGCAACCGCTTGTTACTCTCGGGGTCTCCTAGCCGCTGAGGCAAATCATATTGTCTAAAAATGCATTTTTCCATCGATAACATGACATCATCGCGCCAAGTGCGTGCTCTTACAGTCAATTAGTGCGCATATATACAGCCCGGCCCCCGGCCAAAACATTTTTTATTGTAATTTTGAAGAATTCATCTGAATGTGAATGAACTATTTCTGTTCAAAATTGTTAGAAATGTCAAATCTTAAATGTTTAAATATTAACTGTCAGTTTACTGTACTGTGCCAACTGTACTACTATATGAGTACGTATTTTCTATTGTTTCATTGAAAATAAAACAGCAAAGTCCATCCGTTTTAATTATGAGACAAAATTGAGTCAAAGTCATGATTTTTTTTTCATGCTTGAAATAAGAAATTATTACTTTGAAAAAGTAGTTTTATACTTGTGAGTGTTGATGACACAGCTTTACAACACTTGATATTCTAGTTTCAAGCATGTTTTACTCAATATAGGTCATAACATCTCAGCAACAAGCTGTAATATCTTACTGAGATCATTTAGGACCAAAACACTTAAAACAAGTAAAACAATCTAACATAAAATCTGCTAAGAAGAATTATCTTATCAGACAGAAAATAAGAAAATATCACCCTTATTTGAGATATTTCATCTTACTTAGATTTCAGTTTTTGCAGTGCTTACAAAGGAGGACAGCCAGTGTGGCCGTGCAAGCGTATGTCGGTCAATCTCACTCCCTGAGGCCTTCGGCGTTGACAGGCTTTTAATTTGACAGGTTACGCATGTCACCACATGACAGGAAGTGTAACATGTCAGTGTGACCTTTGTCCCCCCCCCCCCCCGGCCTGGCGTTTCAACTCCTGACCCTGCCGTCACTGTTTTTATTCCGCTTTTCCTGCCATTTTTAGGGTAACTTTGCAAATAGTTGGGTTTTAGTGGGAAACTTTGCGTGTAGTTCCGATGTTTTCATGGCAGACAGCTAAAATTATATGTTTTGCTTTCATTTTATTCCTTCTCCTATACAACAAAGCAATGTCATGATGTGCATGGATTTATATTCTTATTGTTTACTGTCATTTTGAAAATGGGTCATGTTTTAGAAATGTATGAAGGAGGGAATATTCATGTGGGTTTGCGCTATCAAGCGGGGTTTAACCCTGATTAAAATACATTTACGTGATATTCTGCGTCTGTTGCGTTGCACCACATGGTCACACCTGAGGAAGAGTTGCTTTCATTTCATGCAGCGATACACGTACGTGTGTGTGTGTGTGTGTGTGTGGATGCAATCGCCACTCATGTTAATTATCAAATTATAACTTAGAATGGTAGACTGAATATTTATAAGGAACGATACAATCAGCAGATGGGCATGGACCGCCCGGGCCAGCCTTGTTATCGTACCAGTTACACAATTACAGGCCTTATTAATGTACCAGTTACACAATTACAGGCATTATTAATGTATCAGTGGCACAATTACAGGCCTTATTAATGTACCAGTGGCACAATTACAGACTGTAGATTTAAGTTTGTTTTATGCCCTTTTTGTCATGGAAAACATTTTCTTATTTGGCAAACACAAAGTACACATTTTCCCCAAAAATATTTCAAAGTGTAATATTTTATGTGAAGTCATTGGAGCCTCAAATAGGTAAATAATTCATAACAACATTGATTTAGATTTTTTTTTTTTTTTTTTTTTTTTTTTTTTTTTTGAGCAATGAGAGTTATAAAGAAAAAAAATCCCTCTAGAATTCTCAGGGATCCAAAAGGGACCCACTCATAAAAGTGCTTTAAAAAAAAAAATCATACATTATTATAGTATTAACGCTTAAATCCCTAGATAAACTGCAGATCTATATGTCGAGTTTTTTTGTTTGTTTGTTTTTTATGCCCTTTTAGTCATAAAAAAAAAACTTTTTTTTATTCGGCAATCACAAAAAATGCAATATTCTCTCCCAAAAAATTGACAAAGTTGAATATTTGATGTTTGATTTTGTAGTTGGAGCCCTTAATATTTCAATAATTCATAACAACATTGATTTTGATTCATTATTTTTTCAGCTAAGACTGTTATTAAAAATTATTATTAAATATAATATTAAAATTGTCATGGATCAAAAAGAGCCCTACTTATAAAAATGTTTAAAGTAAGTCATACATTTTTCTAAATTTCTAAATTTAGATTTGTCCGTCAATCATCAGTTTTTATTTTTCTATTGTTTTTTTTTTTTCTTTCTTTGTTTTCTGCCCCTTCTGTCATGAAAAACTATTTTTTTATGCCAAACATACAAAATATGTAATATTCCCTCTCCAAGAAAAAAATTGTCAAAGTGTAATATTTGATGTGAAGTAATTGGCGCCTTAAATAGGTCAATAATTCATAACAACATTGATTTTGATTTGTTATTATTTTTTGAGCAGTGACAGTTTAAAGAAAAACAAATCCCACTAAAATTCTCAGGTATCCAAAAGGGCCCCACTTATAAAAGTTTTTTAAAAAAATGATACTTGTATTATTTAAATTTTTACACCTAAATCTGTACAAAAACAGCAGCTCCATCCATTGATTATATGTTTTTATTATTGTTTTAAAGGTTTTTGTTTTGTTTTTGTTTTATGCTCTTTTTGTCATGGAAAACTTTTTTTTTTTTTTGGCAAACACAAATGCACAATTTTTCCCCCAAAAAAATGGTCAAATTGTAATACTATAGTCATTGAAGCCTTAACTAGTTCAATAATTCATAACAACAATGATTTTGATTCATTATTATTGTTTGAGCTAATACAGTTATTAAAATATATTATTTATAAAAGGGGGGCACTTTATTATTATTTTTAAATCTTTTTTTTCTTGTTGTATGCCCTTTTATTCCTAAATAAAATATTGCAAACATACAAATTATACAATATTTCCGCCCCCCAAAAAATGTTAAAATGGAATCTTTAATGTGAAGTAATTGGAGCCTTATATCGGTCAATAATTCATAACATTGATTTTGATTCATTATTTTTTGAGCAATGACCGTTTTAAAGAAAACAAATCCCACTAAAATTCCCAGGGATCCAAAAGTGCCCCACTCATAAGTGTTTAAAAAAACAACATTATTTATAAATTTTTTTATAAACAAATTAACACTTAAATCTCTTAAATTGCAGATCTATCCGTCGATTATACGTTTTTATTGTTTGTTTTTTTTATGTTTTTTTTGTTTGTTTGGTATTTGTCCCTTTTGTCATGGAAACTTTTTTTATTTGGCAAACACAAAATATGTGATATTTTCTCCAAAATTATTCCAAAGTGGAATATTTGATGTGAAGTAATTGGAGCCTTAAATAGATCAATAATTCATAACAACATTGATTTTGATTCATTATTATTTTTTGAGTAATTACATTTTTTAAGAAAAAAAAAAAAAACCTAAAATTCTCAGTGATCCAAAAGTGCCCCACTCATTAAAGTGTTAAAAAAATCTCACACTATTTATTTTTTTTAACACTAAAATCTTTGGATAAACTGCAGATCTATCCGTCAGTTATACGTTTTTAAAAACTTTTTTTTTGTTTGTTATTTGCCCTTTTTCATTTGGCAAACAAACAAAATGTGTGATATTTTACCCCCCAAAATACTGTATGTCAAAGTGTAATTAAAAAAAAAAAAATTCCGCTATAAATTCTCAGGAATCCAAAAGTGCCCCACTTATAAAAGTGTTTAAATAAAATCACACATTATTTATTTTTATTTTTTTTACCCTTGAATCTTTAGATAAATTGCGGATCTATCCAACGATTATACGTTTTTATTGGGTTTTTGTTGTTTTTTTGTGTTTGTCTGTTTATTTGCCCTTTTTGTCATGGAAAACTGCCGTCGTTGACTGCCAGCTGAGCTGCTGGACGCCTGCCAGGGGAAGAAAGCGTCAAGAAGGGAGAATGTGTAAGGTCAGATTTATTACGGACAGTAGGCAAGGGGAGGATCTTGCGGGGGAGGGGGTCAATCATTTTGCAATGCAGTCTGCTGAAAAAATGATTGAAAGCACCACTCCACTTAGGCACTGATGCCGTGGGCAAAGTTGGAGTTGGACACAAAGCTCATGTTAAGATGTCAATTGTGTCACGTTTCATGTGTCGGGGAAACCCAAATGAATCTGTACTGTACAACTCTTGCAGTAGCTGTCATTAGATTACACCTTTTTGTCTATGGCAAACACACACAATATGCATCATTTATCCCCCAATAAATATTTTATTGGAGCTTTAAATAGATCAATAATTAATAACATTGATTTTGATGCATTATTTTTTTGAGCTATGAGTTTTATCAAATGAAAAAAATTCTCGGTAATCCAAGGGTCCCACTCATAAAAGTGTTAAAAAAATAAGCCATACATTAATTTTGTATACTTTCATCACAAATCTGTAGATTAACTTCAGATCCATCCTTTGTATTTATTTTTATTAATGTATTTGTGTTTGTTGTATGGCAAACACAAAATATACTAAATTTTTCCCCAATAAATATTTCAAAGTGGAATATTTGATTGGAGCTTTAAATAGATCAATAATTCATAACAACATTGAGTTTGAGGCATTATTATGTTTTGACTCTCATGACAGTTTTAAAGAAAAAAGCAGCCTGCAGGGCAGCTTTGTATTATTAGAGTCAACATTATGTTTTTATTGCACTTTATGTTTTTTAATAGGGTTTTTAGAATGTGCCCTGGAGCGTGGTCATTCGGACATTTCCTGAAAGTGTGAGAGAAAAGTTTTTGAGCTGTTTATACTTTACTAATTCCAGGTCCCTGGGAGTTGATACCAATACTCAACTTTTGTGTGCGTTCAAAAGTGTTCATAAATGTTGAGTTTTTAAAAAATATTTATTTCTATTTAACACTGAGCTGTGCTTGTTTTCTTACACTTCTGAGTTTGATTTGCGTGCGCCGCTGTCGTGGCTGCCCGGTAGCCCTCGGCCATGTTTGACCAGAGACCGGCTGCTGGGGTCTCTGCGACACCGGAGTCCACGTGGAGAGACCGGAAGAGACGGACGGGGGCTGCGGAACAGGCTTCCTGGGCTCTGGCCGGATGGGCTTGTGTCAGACCCTTTAGTCTCCCTGGACAAATTTTCGATCACCTGCGCGTGGTGGACATTGGCCAAGAGCTAGTGGGCAGCCTAGGACGGAGTCGGCTCTCTTTGTTGCTTTTTTTGGGTCTCTTCCTGGCTCTCGTGTCGTTTTAAAGACAAAAAAACCTGATTTCTACTTTGGCGCGATAACCGGCTCATGTGTGTTGATTAACCTAAGGCAGGGCTGTTCAACTGGCGGTCCGCGGGCCACATCCAGCTCGGCCCCAATAGCCCCGATGTAACCATTGAAAACTGGGTTGCTCATGTAGGTAGTACTCCCACCACCCAGCAGGGGGAAACAGCAAGGCATATGTGTCACAATGAAGCAGCAGTGTGGTGAGTACAAGTAGAAGAAGATCCACCCTGAAAATAATCTAAATAGATCGCATAAATGTGACTTTTAACAGCTACTGGACAACAAAGTATGAATCTATTGAACTTGCTGACTTTGTGATGACTTTGGTATTCATGGTCATGTTGTTTTTGGCTGTTTGAATACATGTAGCGCTGAATTTGACCAGCAGAGGGCGATAAAGCTACACCTAAGGTTTAATTGTGTTGAGCCACATACACTGTGTGCAATGTTTGATGTGTGTATTAACTCTAAACCTTCATATGCAAAATACGATAAGGGTATCGCAACTGGCTCACCTTTACAGGTACTTGCCCCTGCACCATCTGTGAGCCTGTGGACTTGCTCTCTTCATCTCTCCTTCCATAAGGCACCGGTGGGACTCTGCATGGCAGGGACGTCCTCCTCCCTGAGCCAAGACTAAGCTTGACCGCATACCTCAACTGGACATGAGTTGGTTGGCGTCAGTAGGTTCTCAAATGGGCACCCCCCATCATTAACGTTTCGTCGAATTAAGTCCATGACGTTTCGGAGGGGCTCAACGGCAGATACAGCGCCCTGGCTCTCCCCCCGCTGAATTCCACCCAACTCTATGTCCCTAGTCCTTCAGTAGGTCGGCTCTGCCACCGCACCTTTCTTTGTATCCAAATCCAGCGTGATGCTTCCCTGCCCTTTTAGTGGTGTTGGCTAGCAGCCGCTTCCTAGCCAGCCCCTCCATCCCCAGCAGTCCGAGGGCTCTCCAGAATGACCGCCCCGCAAAGCCTCTACAGCCCACCTCCACCGGTAGCCTCCAGGCCTTCCTTTCATTTTGCTGGCTCTCGAGGATGAGGGTTTGGTATTTCTTGAGCTAGCGTTTGTACGCCTGCTCCATCCTCTCTTCCCAAGGTACTGTCAGCTCGATAAGCACCATTTGTTTGGTTCCTTTAGACCACAGAACAATATCAGGTCTCAGGGTAGTGTGGGCTATCTCCTCTGGGAATTTGAGCTGCTTCTTCAGGTCGGCCCGCACCTCCCGGCCACTTGCCGTGGCCAGGACCACTTTGTTATTCCCTCCTGCAGCTGCGCTTTCACCTGCCCTGATAAAGTGGATGAAGCGAGGCCCATTAGAGAGTTGCCATGTCCTCTTCCTGGCCTGCTCAACACCCTCTGCCGGCTGAGCAAGGATCCGGTCATGACGCCACCGGAACTTGCCATCTGCTAAGCTTGAGTGACAAGAGGAGTGGACATGCTCCAGGTTAGATATCTTTCCGCAGAGTGTGCAGCTGGGGCTCTCTGCCATTCCCCAAGTATGGAGCTTTGATGGGTTGGGCAAGACATCATATGTAGAACACAGCAGGAACCTCCTGCCAGGTTAGAGATCTCTCTTTCACACTCTCCCATCTAGTTCAGCTGCCTTGTTTGTTCATGGCTACTGCCTTGACATGCCGGCTTTCCTCCTCAGCCTTTCAGACATCCCTCTGCACCAAGCCTCGCCGCTCCTTTGGGTCAGTTTTGTTCTAACTTGTTCTGGATGAGCAACCCAGACCAAGTCTTCCCTGGGCTACGGATCCCACAATGTCAGCGTGATGCAGTCGATCCTCCGCCTCCCTCAGTGCTTTGCTGGCTGACCACTTTCTGCCTGACCTGACGACAATGCCTGCCTGCCGTACTCTCTCGTCTTTGCTGTCTCGTAGCATCATAGCCTGGCGTGTTTTTGTCGCCTTGTACTCCTCCACCACTGATGTTATTGGCAGCTGTAGCTTGTTACTACCTGTGCTGTACAGTCCAATGGAACAGAAGCTTCTTGGGACACCCAGTAAAAAAGTAGAATTTCTTGTCCAAGATGATGAAGTCGGGGGCAGCACGGTGGTAGAGGGGTTAGTGCGTCTGCCTCACAATACGAAGGTCCTGAGTTCAATCCCGGCCTTGGGATCTTTCTGTGTGGAGTTTGCATGTTCTCCCCGTGACTGCGTGGGTTCCCTCCGGGTACTCCGGCTTCCTCCCACCTCCAAAGACATGCACCTGGGGATAGGTTGATTGGCAACACTAAATTGGCCCTAGTGTGTGAATGTTGTCTGTCTATCTGTGTTGGCCCTGCGATTAGGTGGCGACTTGTCCAGGGTGTACCCTGCCTTCAGCCCGATTGTAGCTGAGATAGGCTCCAGCGCCCCCCGCCACCCCGAAGGGAATAAGCGGTAGAAAATGGATGGATGGAAGATGATGAAGTCAGTGTCATAAATAATCATAATCAATAATGGCAACATGATACATCATAAATGATCATCAGTAATGGCAACCTAATGAATAAGTAAATGATAAATAATAAATCATAACCAATAATGGCAAAATTATACGCCAAAATCAATAATGAATCATAATCAACAATGGCAACATGATAAATAAGAAATCATAATCAATATTAGAAACATGATCAATCATAATCAATAATGACAACATAATAAGTAAATGATAAATAATAAATCAATCAATAATGGAAACATAATAAATAAGTAAATGATCAATCATAATCAATAATGACAACATAAGTAAATGATAAATAATAAATCAATCAATAATGGAAACATAATAAATAAGTAAATGATCAATCATAATCAATAATGGCAACATAATAAATAAGTAAAGTATACATAAAAAATAATAAATCATAATCAATAATGGCAACATAAGTAAATGATAAATAAATAATTAATCATAATCAATAATGGCAACATACTAAATAAGTAAATGATAAATACATAAATAAATAATCATAATAATGGCAACATTATAAAAGAGTAAATAAATAATAAATCATAATAAATAATGGCAACCTTATAAATAAGTAAATGATATCATAAATGATCATCAATAATGGCAACATGAAAGATCAATGTTCCTAGTTGCAACAACTCACTTGTGTGACACAATCCTCTATACTGCAATACAAGGCGCACACTGGTACTTACCAACTGATGAAGTCATGTGACCGCCTGCCAATCCTATGATGTCACCCTGATGATGTCACCGAAGTCACAAAGGCTTGTCGTTTGGTCACCCAAGGCAGTGCGTGTTGATCGGAGACATCGTGTTGTGACTTTGTGATCCTCGCGTCTGTCTTCTTCATGTCTTCTACGCGTCACGCACACGTCGCACTGAGCCATGTGCCGCCTTAAGGATGACCTTCATCCGTCCATCCGTCCATTTTCCACCGCCTAACACATGATACGCCCCGAAACAAGATGGCCTCATGTTTTGTAAACCCTAATGACGTTGCCAATAGGCTTTTTTCGGGCTTGTTGGACAGCCTGAACATCAACGCTGAAGACAGCGCGCTGTACGAGGAGAAAGTAGAGGAAGTAGTTTCTTCATTTCAGTGTCTCCATTCGGCAAGGGGGTACGAAAGCTGCCTTGAAGCAGGCTCTCCAACCACCGAGTGTTTTCAAGAGGACAACCAAGGTGCGGTCAAAGCACCCTCTGGCCAAAAGTTTGGTCATGTAGAAGGCAAGGACTGTGGCGAAGAAAAGGGAACCTCTCCTTCTTTGACACCATCATCTCCTGAAGAGGAATCCTGTGAATCCGTAGGAGTCCTGAAGTCCACCCAAGAACTCTTGGAACACAACAATGGTTCTATTGCATCCTACCCAGCCTTGCCGTGCTTGGATGACGACATCCAGGGTGCAGCTAACTCAGCCGCCGGTGACCGCCGTGACAGTCTTATTTCAAAATCCAGGACGTCATCATCACAAGAGGAGCGGAACGAAGATGTGTCCACAGCCTCCGCTTTTCAGGCAGCTGATTCTACGGAGGGTTATATCGATGCGGAACAAGAGGAGAGGGTGGAGTCAAAATCCTCGAGCTGCTTCTCCAAAGAGGAGCACAGAGGAGAACCCTCACATGTTGCCAATGACAGGTTTTTGACTCAAGAATCCTCAGGAAACGGAAACAGTCCTACCTCGGGATCCTCGAGTGGCAGCCAGGGTGCTCGGAAACCATCCTGGAGCAGTAGTGGTCACGAATACGATCATGAGGATTATGATAACATCACACCAGAAGAAAAGGTGTCCGAGGAGCAGTATGGGGATGCAAATCGTCAGGGGTTCAATCCTGCAGAGGTCAGTAGTGACGAGGACCAAAGTAGACCATCAAAATCTTTGAGTCCGTCACCAAGGGCGGAGCAGAAAGGCATTGGCACATCACCTTTGGCAAATTCTTATCAAGAGTCAGATCCTGCCAAGATTGATAGTGAAAGAGAGACTCCATCAAAATCTTTAAGCCCATCCCCACGAGAGGTTCAAAAAGGAGATAGAACACCGCCCTTCAGTAGTGATGAGGATGGGGAGAAACCATCAAAATCTTTAAGTCCATCAAAATCCTTCAGTTCATTAAAATCCTCCAGTCCATCAAAATCTTTAAGCCCATCCCCACGAGAGGCTCAGAAAGTAGATAGAACACCGCTCTTTGGTAGTGATGAGGATGAGGAGAAACCATCAAAATCTTTAAGTCCATCAAAATCCTTCAGTTCGATAAAATCCCCCAGTCCATCAAAATCTTCAAGCCCATCACCACGAGAGAAGCAGGAGTTAGAGCCTGTGGAGGTTAATAGAGATGAAGACATGGATAAACCATCAAAATGCTTGCGCTCATCACCACACAACGGGTGGAGTCCAGGTGAAAAAACACTCTTGGGCTCTACTTGTCATGAGTCAGATCTTGTAAAGGTTGATAATGATAAAGGGAAACCATCAAAATCCTCCAGTCCATCAAAATCATTCAATTCATCAACATTTTCGAGCCCATCACCACGAGAGGAGCAGAAAGAGGACAGGACACCACCTTTTACCAGTTCTAGTCAGTACTCAGTTTCTGGAGAGGTCAATGGTGATGAGGACAAGGAGAAACCATCACAATCTTTGGGTACATCACCACAAGAGGGGCAGAAAGGAGAAGGAACATCACCCCTGACTTACTCTTCTCAAGAGTCATATCTGGTAGATGTTGATTGTAAAGAGGAGATAGTGCCAAACAGGTTATCAAAATCTTTGAGTCCATCAAAGAGATTGTCTGTCCCTGAAGAGACCTTGAATGTTATGCATGATTCCTTTCAAGGATCCTTTAGACATGGAAGCAGCTCAGAACCGGTGAGCCACTCCCCAGCGGGTTGTGGCGACAACATCCCGGGCCAACCACACTCGTGCTCCAGTGCTCAAGAAGTAGATCAGGTGGAGAGTGATGACGGTGTCATACTAGAAGACATGGTGTCATCGATTTGCTCCACCCGTACATCTCGACGTAAGGACCAGAACAAAGAAATGTATGCGTTTACTGAACAAGACCGCAAGCCATCAACTCCAGAATGTATAAGAGTTGACAGAGGTTCTCCAGCCTTCTCCCCTGAAGGCTTGGTACGCTTGGACTTTCATTGTGTTGAAGACTTGGCATTACAATCTTTGATCCCATCCCTTTTAGAAAAGCGAAATTCAATTGATACACCTGTCCCCACCTCTCAAGGGAAGGTGCTCATGGAAGCAGACTGTGCATCAAAATCCCTGAGAGCTTCTACGGAGGTTGTTGCAGGCATCAGTTCAGTTCCAGAATTATCACAACATTTAAGTTCTGCGCCACCCGACCACACCGGAGATATCAATGCTGGTGTCATACTAGAAGACATGGTGTCATCGATTTGCTCCACCCGTACATCTCGACGTAAGGACCAGAACGAAGAAATGTATGCGTTTACTGAACAAGACCGCAAGCCATCAACTCCAGAACGTATAAGAGTTGACAGAGGTTCTCCAGCCTTCTCCCCTGAAGGCTTGGTACGCTTGGACTTTCATTGTGTTGAAGACTTGGCATTAAAATCTTTGAGCCCATCCCTTTTAGAAAAGCGAAATTCAATTGATACACCTGTCCCCACCTCTCAAGGGAAGGTGCTCATGGAAGCAGACTGTGCATCAAAATCCCTGGAAGCTTCTACAGAGGTTGTTGCAGGCATCAGTTCAGTTCCAGAATTATCACAGCATTTAAGTTCTGCGCCACCTGACCACACCGGAGATATCAATGCTGAGGCTACTATGGAACCAACCCACATCTCCTCTTGTCTGGAAATCAGACACAAACTCAAAAATGCATCAAAGTCTTCCCCGCAAGAGAACATCAGTTCGGTGACACAACTTCTGGAGAAGCTCTTTTGTGATGCTCTAGAAACCTGTTCCAGCACCTTATTTCAGACTTTAGTTAGTCAGGTAGATGCCAATGGTGCTACTATGAATGCAGGCAGGCCTTCAAGAAGACCAGTAAAGAAACCACCACGGACAATGAGATTAGCTGAAGATGTCAAAGACACAATCGTTGAATCTAAATCAGATGTTAGACCCGAGAAGGCTGCTTCGAGTCCGGAGGTAACTGCAACTTTGGACAGTATTGTTCATGTTGAACACGGTGGAGGAACAGCTTCAACAACCAAAAGTGTATCTTTGCGGACAGACTCTTCTGCAGAACTCTCCGGACATGGGCGATTGACCGCAGACATACCGGGTGAGTACTTCTCCGCTGCTTTAAAAACATGCTTTATAACATTATTTTAGGCTTTAGTCAGTCATGTACTGGAATATAGTCAAGGTGGATGAGAGGAGGTGCCATCTCAAGTCATAAACCTGCAGAGAGTAAAAGTGTCTTCTGTTGCAGAAGAACATCCTGAAAATGCCACGGCAACCTTGCTAAGCTCTGGCGAGACCACAGAGGACTTTAAAGATGTCTTATTAAGACGGAACAAGCGCAAAGTACACCCAGTTGGGTCTGAGAAGGACGCCAGCAAGCACACTTGTCCATACCGTCTTTTTAAGGTCTTGCAGAAGACCACAATGTCAAAAGAAAACATTCAGACCTCAAAAAAAAAACATTTTACTCCTGAAGCTCCTGAGAGCATGGAGAAGAGAGAGACTTCAAAAGTCTTTCAAACGTCCGCAAGGAAAAGTGACGTTCATAGTTCAGAACCAGGATCACTTGTAGCAGAGGCATCTTTGCCAAACAGTAACACAGGACACTACATGCAAAAGCTGAAGAAGTTCTTTGCGAGGTTGGGTAGCTGCAGAGTCTGGCCAAATAAGAGCACCGTGCATGAAGACAACAAGATAGATGCTCCGGCGAAAGAGCAGCGACATCAGACTAAAACATCTTCTTTGAAGAGTTTTCAGAAAAGAATTGGGACAGGATGAACAATAAATGAGACACTTTTTGAGGTCTTTAGTCAACCTCGTCTCGTTATGATGACTGAGGATTGATGGTGACTTGCGTGTAAAACAATGCTTTCTTACCGTGATAGGTAACAGGACTGTAAGAAACATTAGTCCAGACTGCGCAGGTCAGTTCTGTATTTGGTCTGTTTGCCAAAAAAACATGCTAATCCCAACATGAAAAGATCAGGCTGGTTGTTGATATCAGTCAGATATCAACATGTTAACTTTATCAGATGACAAAAATGGAAAATGCAATTTAGGTAGCAGGACTTTAAGAAGCATTAGTCCAGAGTTTGTAGGTCGGTTCTGTATCTCTCAGCCTGAGAAGATCAGGTTGGTTGTTGATATCTGCTAGATATCCACATAGTGACTTCAGTCAGATGATAAATATGGAAAATAAATGTTTCCACACATGCCGACCCTTATTTCTAGCCTTTGTGGTATTTCGGACGTTTTTCCACAGCAAACTTACTACCTTCTGCCTACTACCAACTACTTACTGCCTACTACCTATTAACTAACTACTTACTACATACAACCTACTACCTCGCAAAAGTATTCACCTTCCTTGAACTTTTCCATATTTTGTCAGATTACAACAGCAAACATCAATATATTTTATTCACAATTTATATGAAAGACCAACACAAAGTGGTATACGATTGTTAGGTTGAAAAATAAGTACAAATGACTCAAAACATTTTTTTACATATAAAAAACTGAAAAGTGCAATGTGCAAAAAAATTCAGCCTCCATCTCTCGGAGTGCAGCTGATTGCTTTCAAAGGTTGCCTGATGATTGATAATGACTAAATACTGTCCGGCTTTGTGTAATCTCATCTGAGTACAAATACTTCTGTTCTGTGACCGCCTCAGAGGTTTGTATAAAGAATATTGGGGAGCAAACAGCATCATGAAGTCCAAGGAACACCCCAGACAGGTTAGGAATAAGATTGTGAAGACGTTTAAAGCAGGCTTAGACTGTACAATGCTTTCCCAAGTTTTGACCATCTCAAAATTAGCAACTAAAATATAATCTGGCAATCATAAATCCGATTGTTCATCAATGTGCATTGTCCTGAATAAACACACCTCTCTCTAATTGTTATGCTTTTGGTTGCAAGCTAAATTTAGGTTACGCGCCTCCCCTCCACTAGTTGGCATAGCGGATATCGCATTGAACTCTCGCTAGCATTAGTTTATAGCTAGAGAAGGACATCACTTTTTTTGTTTTTTCCAAGCATGGGAAGGAAGAAAGTAAGTGTGAAGGACACTGCTGAGAAGAAAAAGTGGACGGCGTGGCGCGGTTGGGAGAGGCGCCGTACCAGCAACCTAAGGGTTCCTAGTTTGATCCTGTTGCGTCGGACCAGTTCTTCCTCCAAGGGAATCTAAATTACTGGTCAATCCCAAATTCCTTCGATGACATATATGCTGAGTAAGAAAGACCATCAAAATAGTGTTGGAATATTTTCTAGTTTATTCTAAAGCTTTAGGGGTTCAACACAACCAATACATTCATATCGGCTGCTCTAGTTGATCTGACACTCAAACGGAAGAGACCACTTCTTCCAAATGAAGAAAGCCCCCCGCCCCCCGCCCTCCCCGTCTGAAAAAAGGAACACGACCTCATTGTTCCACTACAGATAAGACAAAAGGGAGTATTCCATCTCCTACAGTGCAAGTCTTCAAGGTAACACACATAGTTTACTTGCAGACATAATACATAAATAAACAGAGTACAAATGGAAAAACACTAGATGATTCAAACATGACTATGAATAAAAAGAAATAACTCTTAAACATATATATATGCATTCTTCACAATCCCCAGCTTCTACCACCCAAGTCACGTCCGTTGTGTCCTTGAGCAAGACACGTCACCCTTGCTCCTGATTGGTCGTGGTTAGCGCCTTGCATGGAAGCTCCCGCCATCAGTGTGTCATAACTGGGGTTTTTTCGCAGCTTCCTGCGAGGTTTGTTCTCCCAGGACGCAAACGGACTATTCCGGACAGGACTTGAAGGTAGGAACATGATTTTATCTTGACTCTCAAATAGGTACAAACAAAAAGGCGCATAAGGCGAAGGCACAACATAGCGCAGGAAACAAAAACTAACACTTAGCTAAACTATGGACAGGGCAAAAACTCGCTAACTGTGGCATGAACAAACAAAACTTACTTGGCAAGGCTTGAAGCAAACAATCGCATGACACAAGCAATGACGCCAGGCCGACTGACCAGCAAAATCAGGCTTAAAGAGTGGTCTCTTGATTAGAGCAAGTGCGTGTCCCGAACACATGAGGCAGGTGAAACTAATAAGTAACCATGGTGACTAAACTCAGGAGGTGCACAAACAGGAACTAAAGGAGTCCAAAAACAAACAGAAAATAACAAAAACATAATCCAGACCACAGATCATGTCACAGTGTGTGAATGTGTGTGTGAATGGGTGAATGTGGAAAATAGTGTCACAGTGCTTTGAGTACCTTGAAGGTAGAAAAGCGCTATACAAGTATAACCCTTTTTTTTTTTTAGTAATCATTGAATTTAAAGGGGAACATTATCACTAGACCTATGTAAGCGTCAATATATACCTTGATGTTGCAGAAAAAAGACCATATATTTTTTTAACCGATTTCCGAACTCTAAATGGGTGAATTTTGGCGAATTAAACGCCTTTCTAATATTCGCTCTCGGAGCGATGACGTCACAACGTGACGTCACATCGGGAAGCAATCCGCCATTTTCTCAAACACCGAGTCAAATCAGCTCTGTTATTTTCCGTTTTTTCGACTGTTTTCCGTACCTTGGAGACATCATGCCTCGTCGGTGTGTTGTCGGAGGGTGTAACAACACGAACAGGGACGGATTCAAGTTGCACCAGTGGCCCAAAGATGCCAAAGTGGCAAGAAATTGGACGTTTGTTCCGCACACTTTACCGACGAAAGCTATGCTACGACAGAGATGGCAAGAATGTGTGGATATCCTGCGACACTCAAAGCAGATGCATTTCCAACGATAAAGTCAAAGAAATCTGCCGCCAGACCCCCATTGAATCTGCCGGAGTGTGTGAGCAATTCAGGGACAAAGGACCTCGCTAGCACGGCAAGCAATGGCGGCAGTTTGTTCCCGCAGACGAGCGAGCTAAGCCCCCTGGATGTCTTGGCTCACACCGTCCCTTATGCCACCGAAGATGATCAAGAGAAGAATATCGACCCTAGCTTCCCTGGCCTGCTGACATCAACCCCAAAACTGGACAGATCATCTTTCAGGAAAAGAGCGCGGATGAGGGTATGTCTACAGAATATATTAATTGATGAAAATTGGGCTGTCTGCACTCTCAAAGTGCATGTTGTTGCCAAATGTATTTCATATGCTGTAAACCTAGTTCATAGTTGTTAGTTTCCTTTAATGCCAAACAAACACATACCAATCGTTGGTTAGAAGGCGATCGCCAAATTCGTTCTCGCTTTCTCCCGTGTCGCTGGCTGTCGTGTCGTTTTCGTCGGTTTCGCTTGCATACGGTTCAAACCGATTTGGCTCAATAGCTTCAGTTTCTTCTTCAATTTCGTTTTCGCTACCTGCCTCCACACTACAACCATCCGTTTCAATACATGCGTAATCTGAAGAATCGCTTAAATCCGAGTCTGAATCCGAGCTAATGTCGCTATAGCTTGCTGTTCTTTCCGCCATGTTTGTTTGTGTTGGCATCACTATGTGACGTCACAGGAAAATGGACGGGTGTTTATAACGATGGTTAAAATCAGGCACTTTGAAGCTTTTTTTAGGGATATTGCGTGATGGGTAAAATTTTGAAAAAAACTTTGAAAAATATAATAAGCCACTGGGAATTGATTTTTAATGGTTTTAACCATTCTGGAATTGTGATAATGTTCCCCTTTAAAGAAAAATGTCAGAGCCTGGTGAAGCTCTTGGAGCATAGCACAGCTCGTCTTCGCCATACAGAATCAGAATTAGTAAATAATGCCAGCCAAGGATGTTAAAAATTGGCAGACATTTATCCATGAAAATATGGCGAAGCTGCGGATGGTGTGTTTGACGAAAAAGCAGCCTTTCCAAGGTAAATACTGTACATTACCATAATATAAAACTACCGTCGCTGTTAGTACTACATTCTATTGTATTGTTTTTCATACAATACTCATTACACACAGCATGCATTACATTAGTTTTCCTCTTAATTGATAACTCAGTATAATTTAGTGCAAAACAAAAAATTACGACTCTTACATTTTTTTAATTGTATTTTTCCCCCCCAAGTACTGTAAGGTAAAAAATAAATAATATAATAACAATGCTAGTAGTGTGTTGTATTTCCCAGCAGTTTGTGTTTTCTCCCAGGAGAAGACAGCAGCTTTATTTTGATAAGCCAAACAAGCAAAGAGACGTCCGTGACCACACCTCAAAAGGTAATATTGACTCTTGGTGTATTGCAAGACTCTTTTTTTTTTTCTTTTTCTACACCCTGCATCTTTCATTTCTGGTTTAGGGAAAGAAATGTTTGGCGTCCCACTTGACCTCGCCAAGACGTCCTGAGAGCGACCATGGCGTCTCTGGGACAGATCATCTTCTACACGTGAGCATGGAAACTTCTGTTGTGTTCTGCGTTAAAGTGCTGACTATGTATGTTTGTGATGAGTCCAAAAATGTTGATGATAATAACACCGCTGATAATAATACTTGTATTTATTTATTCAATTTTTTCATTGTTATTATATTTTCAACTCTAACACATTTTTTTCTTTAAAACTTTTTAGTACATACTGTACATAATTTAAAAGCAGTTAAATACCGTCAGGATGAAAAACTCTGCTAAGACATTTTACTCTATTTATACTGTACTCTTTATTAGGGATTTATTTGTCCTTTTGGGTAAATTTTTACTCTATTTTTGGCCATAACTTTGGTTGTGTTACACTAAATGAAATATTTTCATCATTTTTAATTTTAATAAAAAACATTTTATTATATTATTTGTATTTATATTTGTATTACTGTTTTTATTCATATTTTTACTTATTTATGTATATATATTTTTTATTTATAATTTCATTTATATGTATTAAAATTTTAGCCCAGTAAACAAAAAAAAGAGTGCATCAAAAATTGTTGGATTGTTATTTTTTTTCAACTTTTTTTTGCTTTTAAGTCCTAAATAAAAATAGCTAGCATGTCATGTTTTTGGATTTATGTTAACCCTTTCAAAGCCCATTTATTCTAATTATGTCAGGATTTTTTATTCAGAAAAATGTGCACAAAATGAGTTTACATCCTTTATCCATTAAAGGGATAAAGATCTGACCTGAGTTTGAATAAGATTACTAATAAAACTTATTTTGTTGCATTTTGTTTCTTTTCTGCTCCGTCAGATTCCAAACTTAAGAGCAGCTTAGTATCACGGGACAAAAAAAAGTCCCCATTGACGAACATTTTAAGAGTGCTTGGAAACATTGAATCGCTATTTTTTTATCATTGTTATTCCGAAGCAAATCCAAATATTCAATAATGAGTTTTGAAAAAGGCGTTTTATTCGGTATTGTGTGTGTGTGTGTGTGTGTGTGTGTGTGTGTGTGTGTGTGTGTGTGTGTGTGTGTGTGTGTGCAGCATGGTCACGCTCATCGTGGTCTTCTCGGCCCTCATCATCCTCATCCTGGCCTTGACCCTCTCAGGTAAGTCATGTGTGCAAAAGTAATGATCCACTTGCGATGAAATATGAATCATAAAGTGTCTGTCTGTATACTTTTGAATCTTTACACTTTGGACGGCCCCACAGAACCACCACCTGCAGGGGGGATTCATAGGAGTCTGGTTGCCAAATCTGGTTGTCGGGACATTGAATGTTTACCCCTCAGGCGGGGAAGGAGCCTGAGTTTGTGCGTGAGGTGGAGAGATACCGTGTAGATGTAGTCGGGCTCACCTCAACGTATAGCATAGGCTCTGGAAACAAACTCCTGGAGGGGGTTTGGACTTTGCTCTCTGTGGTTCAGTGAGGAGAAACGTGCACATCTGTACCCTTGTACAGTGTAATTACGTTCTGCCAAAAGATTGCACGCCTCCTTCTTTTATTTTGGACCCTCCCCGACCACATGGCCACCACTGTTTCCAAAGGACAAAGGTCGCAAAAATTCACAGAAAAGGTCGTAAACAATCACAGGAAAGGTCAGTTCAAAAAGAGTTCGCAAAATAGTTGAAAAAGAGTTCCATAAAATAGTTCCAAAAGAGTTTGTAAAATACTTCAAAAAGAGGTCGTCTGGAAATTGGGCAGATCCTGTCATCTCTCCGCTTTGAAGTCCTTGGGCCAGAACAACATCCTTCTATTGATTACCTTACATGAAAGAACACAGGAACACCTTCATCTTGCTTCCCCCCACCCCCACACAGTGGAGTTTTACGAGTCTTACTCTTGGTAGGTTTCAAAGACAGCCTTTTGTCTTCTTGTCAGGAACACAATGTAATACAAAGTTTTTGTGATAATTTAAAAACAATTATTCTAACATTTATATAGCGCCTTTCTCTAAAGACTCAAAGTGCTTTACATAGTGAAACCCAATGTCTACATCTTTTAGCTACATTTTAAACCAGTGTGGGTGGCACTGGGAGCAGGTGTGTGAAGTACACAACGGCTGTGACGAGGATGGCAAAAGCGGGGATCGAACCTGGAACCCACACCGCCCCAAGGAGGGAGGGAGTGCAAGGGGGTGCTGCGTTGTTCTACTGGGTGACTTCAACGCTCACAATGGCAAAAACAGCGAAACCTGGAGGGGTGTGATTGGGAGGAACAGCCTTCCCAATCTGAATCAGAGTGGTGTTCTGTTACTGGACTTCTTTGCTCTCCACGGTTTGTCCATAACAAACACTGTGTTCAAACATAAGTGTGCACACAAGTGCACATGGCACGAGGACACACTAGGTTGATGGTCCACGTCATAGTCGTATCATCAGATATGCGATCGCATGTCTAGGACACTCGGGTGAAGAGAGGCTGAGCTATCAACTGATCACCACCTGGTGGTGAGTTGGATCAGGATGCCAAACAGACCTGGCAGACCCAAACGTTTAGTGAGGGCATGCTGGGAACGTTTGGCAGAGGCTCCTGTCCACCAGATCTTTAACTCACACCTCAGGCAGAGCTTCTACTGCATTCCGAGGGAGGTGAGGGACATTGAGTCCAAATGGGCAGTGTTCCATACCTCCATTGCATCTGTTGCTGATGGGAGCTGTGGTCACAAGGCCGTTGGTGCCCGTCGTGGCAGCAACTCCCGAACCCGATGGTGAGCACTAGAGGTAAAGGGCATGGCTCGCATTTGGGACTCCCGAAGCAGCTGACAGGTACCGACAGGCCAAGCAAACCACGACCTCGGCGATGGCAAAAAAAATTGGGCTCTGAAGGAGTTTGGGGAGACCATGGAGCAGGATTTTCAGTCGGCCTCAAAGAGATTTTGGCAAACCATCCAACGCTCAGGAGAGGGAAGCAGTACCCTGTCCACACTGTATATAGTGCTGCTGACCACTACTGGGTAGTTGGGCGATGGAAGGAATACTTTGAGGATCTTCTCAATCTTACAGACACACCCTCAGTAATGGAGGACATGTCCATTACTAGAGCCAAGGTTGCTGAGGTAATTAAAAAACTGCCCAGTGGCAAGGCCCCAGGAGTGGAGGAGATTTTCCCCAAATACCTCAAGGCTCCGGATATTGTGGGACTGTCGTGGCTGACACGTCTCTTCAACATAGCGTGGAAGTCTGGGGCGGTACCTCTGGATTGGCAGACCGGGGTTGTGATCCCCCTTTTCAGGAAGGGGGACCGCAGGGTGTGTTCCAATTATAGAGGGTTCACCATTTTCAGCCTCCCAGGGAAAGTCTATTCCAGGGTGCTGGAGAGGAGAGTCCGGCCGTTACTGTTTTGTGGATTTGGAGAAGAAATTTGATTGTGTCCCTCATGGGGTCAGGGGTCCGTTGCTACGCGCCATTTAGTCCCTGTACAATCGGAGCAGCAGTCTGGTTTGCATTGCCGGTAGTAAGCCAGGCATGTTCACAGTGGACCTTGGACTCCACCAGGGGTGCCCTTTGTCACCAATCCTGTTGGATGGATAGATCTTTATTTTCATTGCACAATTACAACAAAATTTCATTTTCAGCACAACCCCGTTCAAGATTAGACAAACGTTGTTCAAGGAGACAGAATTGGAACAAAAACCATTATCTTTGTGGACAACATTTTTAGGCGCAGTCAGGGTGTTAAGGGTTTACAGTTTGGTGGCCACAAGATCGCATCTCTGCTTTTTGCAGATGATGTGGTCCTGTCAAGCTGCGACCTTTCTGCGTTCACTGGGGTGGTTTGCAGCCGAGTGTGAAGCTGCTAGGAAATCTTAGGCCATGGTTCTCAATCGGAAAAGGGTGGACTGCACCCCCCGGATTGGTAGTGAAGTTCTGCCTCAAGTGGAGGAGTTCAAGTATCTCGGGGTCTTGTTCACAAGTGAGGGAAGAGTGGAACGCGTGATTGACGGACAAATCGGTGCAGCGTCAGCCTTGATGCAATCACTGTACCGTTCTGTGGTGGTGAAGAGGGAGCTGAGCCAGAAGGTGAAGCTCTTGATATACCGGTCAGTCTACGTTTCTACCCTCACCTATGGTCACAAGCTTTAGTTAATGACCAAAAGGATAAGCTCACGAATATAGACATACAGAAATGAGTTTCCTTGGCAGGATGTGTGGGATCACCCTCAGGAATAGGCTGAGGAGCTCGGTCATCTGGGAGAGGCTCAGAGTAGAGCCGCTGCTACTTCACGTCGAGAGGAGCCAGCTGAGGGGGCTCGGCATCTACTACGGATGCCTTCTGGACACCTGCCTGGTGTTTCGGGCATGTCCAGCTGGGAAGAGGCTTTGGGGCAGACCTAGAATATGCTGGAACTAGAGGAGGTGGTCAGGTACAGGGAAGTCTGGGCATCTCTGCTTAGACTGCTGTCCCTGTGACCCGGACTCGGATAAGTGGCGGAAAAATTGATGGATGGATGTATAGATACTTTGGACTATGAATCTTTATAATTTTGCCTAAAAATCTTTATATTTTTGATTATGAATCTTTGAATTTTTGACTGCAAATCTTTAAACTATTGACTAGGAATCTTTATACTTTTGACTATGAATCTTTATACTTTTGACAATTAATTGTTATAATTTTGACTATGAATCTATACACTTTTGACTATGAAACATTATAATTTTGACTACGAATCTTTATACTTTTGACTATAAATCTTTATACTTTTGACTACGAATCTTTTTACTTTTTACTATAAATCTTTATACTTTTGACTATGAATCTTTATACTTTTGACTATGAATCTTTATACTTTGATGACGAATCTTAATACTTTGGCTATTAATCTTTATACTTCGGACAATGAATCTTTCCACGTTTGACTACGAATCTTTATACTTTGGAGCAGGCCCGGCCCTAACCAATCTGGCGCCCTAGGCAAGATTTTAGGTGGCGCCCCCCCCACATCGGCAGTGAAGTGTATATACTCACAAGAACCCGAATAGCTTTGTCTTTGACCTTTTTTTTTTTTACTTACAACTATACCTAATATATAAAGGGGTGGAAAAGTGACGATTACCTGCAGGGCAAACATTAGCTAACCAGAAGGCAATAACAATGTAAACAAAAAACACCTGCTTAAAAGATCTAATACAAACATTTATATGCACGTACAACACTTAGAACTTTTAGCATATCAGTATGTGGAATTAAATTATGGAATGGATTAAGTAAAGAAGTTAAAAATTGTACTGATATGATCCAGTTTAAGAGGTTGTTCAAAATAATAGTGCTTACAGAGTACAAAGAAGAAGAATTATGAGAAATACTTTCAACCTTATTGAAAATAAGATATTCTTCATCTCAGTATGTTCATAATGACTGAATTAATTAATTAATTACATATTACAAAACTGTTGTATACTAATTCATAGATGTTATTTTATTATATAAAAAGGTCAGTAAATGATTCTATATATTTGTAAATGCTTTGAAGTGGGAAAGGGGTAGGATTAAATAAGCTTTGCTTCTTCCTACTCCTTTTCGGGCATGATGTAAAATGAAATGATATGAAATTGCGTGATGTATTATGATGTAAGTGTGTTCATGTTCGAAATAAACTAAAGAAAGAAAGAAATGTCCCTGAGGAATGTAAGGTGGGAGTACTGTAATTACCTAACGTGACATTATTATTTTCCATAACAATTTAGCCCCCTCCACAATATTAACCCGACGTTAAAACAGAACTAGCTATTTATTGATTAGCAATTGCCGAATCATGTAACATTAGCTTAATGCTAAAAAGCCAGGTTACTATCACATTCTGTAACAGCAGGGCCGGCCCGTGGCATAGGCCGTATAGGAAAATGCTAAGGGCGCCGTCCATCAGGGGGCGCCACGCCACTGCCACAAATGTTGGAGAAAAAAAAAAAGAAAAAAGTTGGTACTATTATTTCTAAATACAAAAAATAATCCCACGTTAATCAAAATGCAAAATAAAGCCTATTTAATAGAAATATTATTTGTTACAACATTACCCCCCCCCCCTCCCTTCCTGTATCATGACTCTTTTTGGACGTCACCACATCAAAAAATCAACACAAGATGCCAAAACTATCAGGTGCCCAGGGTAGAAAAAAGAGAAAAGAAGAGGAGGAGAAACGAGAAAAGACAGAAGTAGCAGGTAGGTAACGTTAGCCTACATGAAATTAGGCTAATTTATACTTCGGACAATGAATCTTTCCACGTTTGACTACGAATCTTTATACTTTGGAGTATAAAACTTTATACTTTTGACGATGAATCTTTGTACTTTTGACTATGAATCTTTATACTCTTGACAATGAATCTACATTTCAGGTAGGTAACGTTAGCCTACTTGAAATTATTTGTCTGTTAGAGTAACAGACAAATAATTTCATGTAGGCTAACGTTACCTACCTGCTACCTCTGTCTTTTCTCGTTTCTCCTCCTCTTCTTTTCTCTTTTTTCTTCCCTGGGCACCTGACAGTTTTGGCATCTTGTGTTGATTTTTTGATGTGGTGACGTCCAAAAAGAGTCATGATACGGGAAGGGAGGGGGCGCACCGTGCGGAGGGAGGAGGGGGGGGGGGGGTGTAATGTTGTAACAAATAATATTTCTATTAAATAAGCTTTACTTTGCATTTTAATTAACGTGGGATTATTTTTTGTATTTAGAAATAATAGTACCAACTTCTTCTTTTTTTTTTTTCTCCAACATTTGTGGCACTGGCGTGGCGCCCCCTGATGGACGGCGCCCTTAGCATTTGCCTATACGGCCTATGCCACGGGCCGGCCCTGCTTTGGAGTATGAAACTTTATACTTTTGACGATGAATCTTTGTACTTTTGACTATGAATCTTTATACTCTTAACAATGAATCTATATTTTTTACTATGAAACTTTATACTTTTGACTATGAATCTTTACACTTTCAAGTATGAATCTTTCTACTTTTGATTACGAATCTTTCTACTTTTGACTATGAATCTTAATACTTTTGACTTAATCTTTAAACTTTTGACTATGAAACTTTGTACATTTGACTATGAATCTCTATACTTTTGACTATGAATCGTTATACTTTTGACTATTAATCTTTAAACTTTTGACTATGAAACTTTGTACTTTTGACTATGAATCTTTATACTTTTGACTATGAATCTTTATACTTTTGACAATTATTTTTTATAATTTTGACTATGAATCTATATACTTTTGACTATAAAACATTATAATTTTGACTACGAATCTTTATACTTTTGAATATAAATCTTTATACTTTTGACTGAATCTTTATACTTTTGACTATAAAACTTTATACTTTTGACTATGAATCTTTATACTTTTGACTATAAATCTTTATACTTTTGCCTATGAATCTTTATACTTTTGACTATAAAACTTTATACTTTTGACTATGAATCTTTATACTTTTGATGACGAATCGTAATACTTTTGGCTATTAATCTTTATACTTCGGACAATGAATCTTTCCACGTTTGACTACGAATCTTTATACTTTGGAGTATAAAACTTTATACTTTTGACGATGAATCTTTGTACTTTTGACTATGAATCTTTATACTCTTGACAATGAATCTATATTTTTTACTATGAAACTTTATACTTTTGACTATGAATCTTTATACTTTTAAGTATGAATCTTTCTACTTTTGATTACGAATCTTATACTTCTATGAATCGTTATACTTTTGACTATTAATCTTTAAACTTTTGACTATGAAACTTTGTACTTTTGACTATCAATCTTTATACTTTAGACTATGAATCTTTATAATTTTGAGTATGAATTTTTATACTTTTGACTATTAATCTACAAACCCCAAAACCAGTGACGTTGGCACGTTGTGTAAGTCATAAATAAAAACAGAATGCAATGATTTACAAATCCTTTTAAATGGCTTATACTTGTATAGCGCTTTTCTACCTTCAAGGTACTCAAAGCGCTTTGACACTATTTCCACATTCACCCATTCACACACACATTCACACACTGATGGCGGGAGCTGCCATGCAAGGCGCTAACCAGCAGCCATCAGGAGCAAGGGGTAAAGTGTCTTGCCCAAGGACACAACGGACGTGACTAGGATGGTAGAAGGTGGGGATTGAACCCCAGTAACCAGCAACCCTCCGATTGCTGGCACGGCCACTCTACCAACTTCGCCACGCCGTCTTTTCAACCTATATTCAATTGAATAGACTGCAAAGACAAGATATTTAACGTTCGAACTGGAAAACTTTATTTTTTGCAAATATTAGCTCATTTGGAATTTGATGCCTGCAACATGTTTCAATAAAGCTGGCACAAGTGGCAAAAAAGACTGAGAAAGTTGAGGAATGCTCATCAAACACTTATTGGGAACAGGTGGGTGCCATGATTGGGTATAAAAGCAGCTTCCGTGAAATGCTCAGTCATTCACAAACAAGGATGGGGCGAGGGTCACCACTTTGTGAACAAATGCCTGAGCAAATTGTCGAACAATTTAAGAACAACTTTTCTCATGAGCTTTTGCAAGGAATTTATGGATTTCGCCATCTACGGTCTGTAATATCATCAAAAGGTTCAGAGAATCTGGAGAAATCACTGCACGTAACATTGAATGCCCGTGACCTTGGATCCCTCAGGCGGTACTGCATCAAAAAGCGACATCAGTGTGTAAAGGATATCACCACATAGGCTCAGGCACACTTCAGAAAACCACTCAGTAACTACAGTTTTTCGCTACATCTGTAAGTGTAAGTTAAAAATGTACTATGCAAAGTGAAAGCCATTTATCAACAACACCCAGAAACGCCCGAGCTAATCTAAGATGGACTGATGCAAAGTGGAAAAGTGTTCTGTGGTCTGACGAGTCCACATTTCAAATTGATTTTGGAAACTGTGGACGTCGTGTCCTCCGGACCAAAAAGGAAAAGAACCATCCGAATTGTTATAGGCGCAAAGTTGAAAAGCCAGCGTCTGTGATGGTATGGGGGTGTAGTAGTGCCCAAGACATGGGTAACTTACACATCTGTGAAGGCACCATTAATGCTGAAAGGTACATACAGGTTTTGGAGCAACATATGTTGCCATCTAAGCAACGTTATCATGGACGCCCCTGCTTATTTCAGCAAAACAATGCCAAGCCACATGTTACAACAGCGTGGCTTCATAGTAAAAGAGTGCGGGTACTAGACGGGCCTGCCTGTAGTCCGGACCTGTCTCCCATTGAAAATGTGTGGCGCATTATGAAGCCTAAAATACCACTGTTGAACAACTTAAGCTGTACATCAAGCAAGAATGGGAAAGAATTCCACCTGAAAAGCTTCAAAAATTGGTCTACTCAGTTCCCAAACTGAGTGTTATTAAAAGGAAAGGCCATGTAACACAGTGGTAAAAATGCCCCTGTGCCAACTTTTTTGCAATGTGTTTCTGCCATTAAATTCTAAGTTAATGATTATTTGCAAAAAAAAATAACATTAAATATCTTGTCTTTGCAGTCCATTAAATTGTTGAAAAGGATTTGCAAATCATTGTATTCTGTTTTTATTTATGAATTACACAAGGTACCAACTTCACTGGTTTTGTGTACTTTTTGCTATTTAGATTTATACTTTTGACCATGAATATTAATACCTTTGACTATGAATCTGTATATTTTTGACTGTACAATACAGGTAAAAGCCAGTAAATTAGAATATTTTGAAAAACTTGATTTATTTCAGTAATTGCATTCAAAAGGTGTAACTTGTACATTATATTTATTCATTGCACACAGACTGATGCATTCAAATGTTTATTTCATTTAATTTTGATGATTTGAAGTGGCAACAAATGAAAATCCAAAATTCCGTGTGTCACAAAATTAGAATATTACTTAAGGCTAATACAAAAAAGGGATTTTTAGAAATGTTGGCCAACTGAAAAGTATGAAAATGAAAAATATGAGCATGTACAATACTCAATACTTGGTTGGAGCTCCTTTTGCCTCAATTACTGCGTTAATGCGGCGTGGCATGGAGTCGATGAGTTTCTGGCACTGCTCGGGTGTTTTGAGAGCCCAGGTTGCTCTGATAGTGGCCTTCAACTCTTCTGCGTTTTGGGGTCTGGCATTCTGCATCTTCCTTTTCACAATACCCCACAGATTTTCTATGGGGCTAAGGTCAGGGGAGTTGGCGGGCCAATTTAGAACAGAAATACCACGGTCCGTAAACCAGGCACGGGTAGATTTTGCGCTGTGTGCAGGCGCCAAGTCCTGTTGGAACTTGAAATCTCCATCTCCATAGAGCAGGTCAGCAGCAGGAAGCATGAAGTGCTCTAAAACTTGCTGGTAGACGGCTGCGTTGACCCTGGATCTCAGGAAACAGAGTGGACCGACACCAGCAGATGACATGGCACCCCAAACCATCACTGATGGTGGAAACTTTACACTAGACTTCAGGCAACGTGGATCCTGTGCCTCTCCTGTCTTCCTCCAGACTCTGGGACCTCGATTTCCAAAGGAAATGCAAAATTTGCATGGTTGGGTGATGGTTTGGGGTGCCATGTCATCTGCTGGTGTCGGTCCACTCTGTTTCCTGAGATCCAGGGTCAACGCAGCCGTCTACCAGCAAGTTTTAGAGCACTTCATGCTTCCTGCTGCTGACCTGCTCTATGGAGATGGAGATTTCAAGCTCCAACAGGACTTGGCGCCTGCACACAGCGCAAAATCTACCCGTGCCTGGTTTACGGACCATGGTATTTCTGTTCTAAATTGGCCCGCCAACTCCCCTGACCTTAGCCCCATAGAAAATCTGTGGGGTATTGTGAAAAGGAAGATGCAGAATGCCAGACCCAAAAACGCAGAAGAGTTGAAGGCCACTATCAGAGCAACCTGGGCTCTCATAACACCTGAGCAGTGCCAGAAACTCATCGACTCCATGCCACGCCGCATTAACGCAGTAATTGAGGCAAAAGGAGCTCCAACCAAGTATTGAGTATTGTACATGCTCATATTTTTCATTTTCATACTTTTCAGTTGGCCAACATTTCTAAAAATCCCTTTTTTGTATTAGCCTTAAGTAATATTCTAATTTTGTGACACACGGAATTTTTGGATTTTCATTTGTTGCCACTTCAAATCATCAAAATTAAATGAAATAAACATTTGAATGCATCAGTCTGTGTGCAATGAATAAATATAATGTACAAGTTACACCTTTTGAATGCAATTACTGAAATAAATCACGTTTTTCAAAATATTCTAATTTACTGGCTTTTACCTGTATATCTGTATACTCTTGACAATGAATCTATACTTTTGACTATGAATCTTTATATTTTTGACCATGAACATTAATGCTTTTGACGACTTGATGAAAAGAGTTGAGTTGACTCTCCACATGCTGAACTTTGCATCTTTAAGGCTCCTTGCCGTTGGTCCAGAGTCTCAACAGACTTCCTGTGGCCAACTTGGGCCAAGATCACGTCCTCAACTGCTTCCTGCCAGCAGACGGCGAGCAAAGCTTCAGGCAGGTCTCCGTCACGTGGACGAAGGCGTCGCTGACCGGGGTCGTCTTTCGTTACGAGGACGGCGCCGAGAGCAATGGCGACCAGAACGCTCAGTACAGAGGCAGGGCGGAGCTCTTCACCGACGCAGTGGTCAGAGGGAACGTCTCGCTGCTGCTGAGGACCGTGAGACGCGCGGACCAGGGCGAGTACACGTGTTCCGTCAGGTACTCGGAGGGCAGCGGCGAGGTCAACATCCGCCTGAGGACAGCAGGTACTCACACTCACCTGTCAGGTCGCACTCTTTCTTGGTATTGAACGCCATAAACACAACATTGTGTTGCAACACCGCATTCTGTGTGGAAAAAACAACAATGCATTGAGTTACACAACAATAAAATAAACACTTTTAATGAAATAAACTATTTTAATGAAATAAGCAAGTTTCATGGTTAAAATAAACATTTTGTTTAAAAAAAAAAAAAAACATTTTACCAGACTTTTGTAAGGAAAATTTGCAAGAAGAATAAAAATGCAAATAAAAGTTAAATATATTGTTTGAAAAAAGTACAGGAAACTGAATATATTTGTATTGATTTTGAAAAGAATAATCATGAAAAAGGAAAATGACCTAACAGTTAAATGTCAGGTTTTATGTGAAAAAACAAAAAAATTATTAAAGATTTCATGAAAATGTATTGAATATTCAGATGGAAAAAAATGTGTTTAATCACATACAATTATTTTTGTAAATAATTCCTTTACAAAAAAACCGATGGAAAAAATGGAGGGGGAAACATTTTTTAAAATTGGGGTTTTATTGCATACATTTATGAATTAAGACAATATATTGAACATTCAAACGAACAAATGGGGTAGGGTAAATAATTCAAATGTTTTTAACATAACGTATACATTTCTAAAAAAAAAAGTTTTTAATTCGAATGATAAAATGCAAAAAAAAAATGTGGGGTTTATTTTATAAAATATTTGGCATCAACCTCTCCTGAAACAAATGGTTAAACATGTAGATTAAAAACTTAATAAAATACAATTCCGGCTTGTATAACATACCAATATTTTTTTAAATTTCTATGAAATTTTTATTGAACATTCAGATTTTCTCAATAAAATCTATTAAAAAATTCAGATAGAAAAAAATGGAAATCAAACAAATACAGCTATGCGGTTTGTTCCATTCAAACATTTTTTTTAAAGAATTTCTCTACAAAAGTGATTAAACATTTTGATGAAAAAACTGGAAGCATAAAACAAAGAAATTAGGAAAAAAAAAAAAAATGTTATTACATACAAATATTTCTTATAATGTGTTGACAGTTTAGATTAAAAACGTGATGAAATAAAATGACCAATATTTTTTATGAATTTATTTGGAAATTTAGATGGAAAAAAAACTAAAAATTAATATCTGGGGTTTATAACATACAAATATTTTATGAGTTTCTCGGAAAAATCCATTTAAATTCCGATTTTAAAAAAATAGACGGAAAATTAAATACAATTCTGAGGTTTGTATACACAATTTTTAAAATAATTTCTCTCAAACTTATTCAAAATTTGGATGGAAAAAAATGGAAGAATAAAACAAATACAATTCTGGATTTTAATACATACAAATATTCTTTAAATATTGTTTCTAGGCAATGTATTAAAGAATCAAATGAAAACGGGGGCGGGGGGGATTTCAAATATTCTGGGTTTTACTACATACAAATATGTTTTATGAATTTCTGAAACAAAAAAAATATTGAAAATTCAGATGAAGAAAATATAACATTTTAGGTTTATTACATACAAATATTTGTTGTGAATGTATCTTGAAAAAAATGTGTTACAAAAATGTAGATAAAATAAAATACAATTTTGGCTTTTTTACACACCGATATTTTTTATGAATATTTCTGGAATGTATTAGATGCCAATATTTTATAGTGCATTTTTTAGGAAAATCTATGAAAAATTCAGATAGAAAAAAAATAAATTCTGGGGGTTGTTACATCCAATTTCTTTTTTTTTTTTTTTCTCGAGAAAAGTTATTCAAAATTTGGATGGAAAACTTGAAGAATAAAACAATACAATTCTGTGTTTTAATACATACAAAAAATAGTTTGAAAGAATTTCTCTAGACAATGAATACAAATTCAGTTGGAAAAATCTAGCACATCTAAAATTGGAAAAAAAAAAGGTAAAACAACCAAACAAAAATGAAAACTTTAGACTATTTTTTAGGCGCTTTTTGTGTCAAACAATCCCAATAACAGAACTCTAAAAAGTACAGCAGATTTTGTTTCCAAATTACAATAAAGTAGTATGAAAAACAACAAAAACAAAAATCAGTGTTTCATATTTTAGTGATAATGTGTTGATTTTATCGCAACAATAACGTTTTTCAATGAGATTCTGTGAACATTCCATTGGATGTATTTTTAAATAGTTGTCCTTCACAATATTTGAGGATTGTTCCAAGTATAATCAGTTATGAACGTGTAAGTCACATGACGCCCCTTGTCAGCCTTCACAGCGCCCACCTTCACCCTGTCAGATGGCGGCCTGACAGCGGAGGCCAGCAGGTGGTCGCCCAGGCCCAACGTGACGTGGCTCCACCCTGACGGTGGCGTCCTGCCGGCCAACACCGAGCTCCAGGAGATCTCTGCGGAAACATTCCGCCTAGTCAGCACCTTGCGGCCCATCAATGACAGCGACACGTACACCTGCAGGATCGACAACCGCTTGGTGACCGCGCATGCCGACGCCACTGTGACAGGTCAGTGTTTTTTTTCCTTTTAGATAAAAAAAAAAATTGCTTAAAAAAATATTTGGTGTAAAAGTCTAAAAAAAAAGGGAAATTCAGATTAAATGTGTAGATGTTTTCTTTACTTTAATTTATTTTTAATTTTTTTTTAAATTAATAATAATGAAGCATTTTCAGGCATAAAAATGTCTAAAAAATTATTTTTTACAAACATTCTGTTACACTTTCAGATTTAAAAAATTGCAGAAAAAATATATTGACTAAAAATATTAAATAATTGAGAACATTCAGATTACATGTGTAGAATTTCTCTTTTAAATTCAATTTTCACTTTGTACCAATAATGAAGCAGTTTCAAACATAAAAATGTCTAAAAAAAAATGTTTTCTTTACAAACATTCTGTTACACTTTGATTTAAAAAATTGCTGAAAAAAATATTTTGTGTAAAAATCTAAAATAATTTAAAAAATTCAGATTAAATGTGTAGATTATTAATTTTATTTAATTTCTTCATTTTTTACTAATGAAGCATTCAAGCATAAAATTGTCAAAAAATATATATTTTTTACAAACATTGTTACACTTTCAGATTTAAAAAAATTGCTCAAAAAATATATTGAGTAAAAATCTAAAATAATTAAGAATTTAGATTAAATATGTAGATTCTTTTCTTTTTTATATATACTAATAATTAAGCATTTTCAAGCATAACAATGTCTAAAATATATATTTCTTACAAACATTATGTTACACTTTCAGATTTAAAAAATTGCTAAAAAAATACATTGAGTAAAAATCTAAAACAATTGAGAATTCAGATTAAATATGTAGATTTTTTTCTTTTTTATATATACCAATAATTAAGCATTTTCAAGCATAACAATGTCTAAAATATATATTTCTTACAAACATTCTGTTAGACTTTCAGATGAAAAAAATTGTTGAAAAAAATATTGTGTAAAAATCTAAAATAATTGAGAAAATTCAGATTAAATGTGTAGATCATTTCTTTAATTTAATTTCTTAATTTTATTTTTTTTTACTAATGAAGCATTTAAGCACAAAAATGTCATATATATATATATATTTTTTTTTTTTTTTTTTTTTTTTTTACAAACATTGTTACATTTACAGATTTAAAAAATAGCTGAAAAAATATATTGAGTAAAAATCTAAAATATTTGAGGAAATTAAGATTAAATGTATAGATTTGTTTCTGAATTTTTTATACATACCAATAATGAAGCATTTTCAAGCATAACAATGTCTAAAAAAAATATTTTTTACAAACATTTACATTTTCAGATGAAAAAAATGCTGAAATTTCTTTACTTTTTTTTACCAATATTGAAGCATTTTCAAGTAAAATGTCTTCTTTTTTTTTTTTTTTTACTAAAAAATGTGTCACTTTCAGATAAACAATTGCTGAAAAAAACATTTTGTGAAAAAATCTAAAAGAAAATTAAGAAATTCAGATTAAATGTGCAGATTCTTTTTCTTTATTTTTATTTTTCACCAACAATGAAGCATTTTCAAGCATAACAATGTCTAAAAAAAAATTACTTTTACAAACATTCTGTTACACTTTTATATTAAAAAAAAAATTTGCTGAAAAAAATATTTTGTTAAAATCCTAAATATTTTTAAAAATTCTGATTTATTCTTTATACCAATAAAGCATTTTCAAGCATAACAATGCATTTTAAAAATTCACATTAAAAGGAAAATGTTGTTAAATAAAAAACATTTTACTTGATTTTTTTAGGGAAATTTTGCGAGGAGGAAAAATGCAGATAAAAGGGAACTATTCTTTTTTTAAGTGTATTGAAAATTTGCAGGAAGCACAGGAAACTGAATACATTTGTATTCATTTTGAAAAGAAAAATCTGTTTTAAAACAATAAAAATGACAGTTAAATATCAGAATTTATGTGGAAATGTTTTTTTTTTAAATTACGAAAATGTATTGAAAATCCAGATATCAAAAAATGAAATTCTGTGTTTTGTTACATATATGTTATTATTTTCTAATACATTCCTTTAAAAAAAAATATTGGAAATTCAGATGAAAAATGTGGGGGTTTAAAAATTGGGGTTTTATTACATAAAAATATTTATGAATTAAAACAATATACTGAAAATTCTGATACAAAAATGGAATTGGGAAAAAAATTCAAATATTCCATACCCAAAATTCAGATTAAATGTGTAGATTTTTTTCTTTAATTGAAATTAATTAATTTATTTATTATACCAACAATGAAGCATTTTCAAGCATAAAATGTGTAAAAATGAAGTGATGAGACTACTGGCTGTTACTTATTTTATGTTGAGACAGCTCTAATTTTGTTTAAAAATAAAAAAAATATTCTCTAGCTCTAAAAAAATATTTGAAGGATTCCTACTTCGCAGGTAATTAATTAACCATGGATTCGCCCGCAACCAATTAAAAAGAGATAACGGTAGTCAACAAATAAAAGCTAAAAAAATAAATAATAAATTTAAAGTTATATATTGCATTCAAAATTCAGATATAAAAAAATAAAATTAAAGGTAAAACAAACAAATAAACCCAACATAAAAACTAAAATACGTTTTTCATTATAGATTTATTTAATAAAAAATAAAAAAAAAAGTATAAAAACACCATTTTAAAAATACATGCAGTTGAAACTATTTGAAGAAACATAAAATAAAATAAAAGTACCAATTGTGTGTGTTAAAACATTAAATACAGTATTTTTAGTAGTTTTAGTGGACAAAAAATAACTATATTCCATAGTGGAAGTAATAGAAAAATCTATGAAAATATATCAAATATAATGTCGATAAACTTTGCAACTTTAGTGTCAGTTTTCTCCCAATACTATGTTGAACATTTGTTTTTTTCCCCAGGCTTTGAAGTGTCAGCGAGAACTCGCTTCACCTTTGACCCCGCGGCCCCCATGATGGCGTCACGTTACGTCGTGGCCTCATGCATCTTCTGCATCCTCGTCCTTTATCTGCTCGACTAATAACTCATTCCATCATTAGTACGAGCAAAGACTATTGGGGAGACAACAGTATTACTTTTATTACATATTCATTAGAAGATGTGTCAAAATTAAGTACATCTTTAAATAATTACTTCAGTCAATCAATTAATTGTAACTGCAATGAAGCCGAGTTTGAAGGGTAAAAACAATTCATGAAGTGCTGACACAAATGTAATATATATATTTAAATTAATATATACAAAAATTATGAATTCAACAACTGCACAATTAAATGTATATTAAATTGCTGATATATTTCGTAACACATTTATGTCTTTAATTAAATTAAATTTGAATACATTAAAGTTAGTTAATGACATAATTGAGTAAAGTTTTTAATATGTATTTATTTCATCAAATTTGTCCCATTTGACTTGTCTTCTAAATGTGCTTCATTTATGTTTTAAAACACAAATTTAACTTATATATATATATATATATATATATATATATATATATATATATATATATGTTGAATTCATAATTTTTGTATATATTAATTTATATATATATATATATATATATATATATATATATTTAAATTAATAAATAGAAAAATTATGAATTCAACAACTGCACAATTAAATGTATGTTAAATTGCTGATATATTTCGTAACACATTTATGTATTTAATTGAATTAAATTTGAATAAATTAAAATTAGTTAATGACATAATTGAGTAAAGTTTTTTAATATGTATTTATTTCATCAAATTTGTCCCATTTGACTTTTCTTCTAAATGTGCTTCATTTATGTTGAATGTTAAAATCAGCCACTGGAGGGAGCCAATCAGCGTCCCTGAAAGTGTTAGCACCGCCCCTGCGGGGGCTTGGCGGCCTTCCATTGGCCAGCCGGTGTTGAGGTGTCCTATTTCCCATTGGGGGACGTGAACGCACCGAGGAATGCATTCCTATGGGATTTAACGGATGAGCTAAAGTTGATAAAACTTGTTGTTTCCTCCTCAAAACTTTTATTTGAGCGATTAAGTTGATCAACAAAGTTTTCCCTCAACGCGGACTCCATTTCGGGACTGAGTTGAACCGCACGTTTGAGTTGTGTCTCGAACAATGTCCGCTTCGACTAAAGAAGGCGGCGAGGTGTCGGAGACCCCCAGGGCGGTGTGTAAGGTGTGCAGAGGTTTGTACCGGGAGCCCAGAATCCTGCCGTGTTTGCACACCTTCTGCCTGGACTGCATCGGCAAGCTGGAGCCCTTCTCGGGGGGCGCTCCAAGTCGTCACCGGGGCGGCCCGAATGACGACCACGGCGGCGGGGCGGAGAGAGCCGAGAAAGGCAGCGTGACGGTGCTCTGCCCCCAGTGTGACTCCGAGGTGCAGCTTCCGCCGTCGGGGCCGGCCGGGCTGAGCACGGACCACCTGGCGCTGGACGAGGTTTTCCTGGAGACTCTGGTGAACGACGGCCCGCTGGGGTGCGACCTGTGCGGCGAGACCGGCGCCGAGAGCCGCTGTGACGTCTGCTGCGTCAACTTGTGCGAGTTCTGTTATCAAGCGCACAGGTACTCTTCCGCTATTGGCGCTTTTACTTTTGAATGTACGACTCTACTCTCACTTTACAATAATATTTACTTCCGCTTGGCGCTTTTACTTTTGAATGTACGACTCTACTCTCACTTTACAATAATGTTTACTTCCGCTAGGCGCTTTTACTTTTGAATGTACGACTCTACTCTCACTTTACAATAATATTTACTTCCGCTTGGCCCTTTTACTTTTGAATGTACGACTCTACTCTCACTTTACAATAATGTTTACTTCCGCTAGGCGCTTTTACTTTTGAATGTACAACTCTACTCTCACTTTACAATAATATTTACTTCCGCTTGGCCCTTTTACTTTTGAATGTACGACTCTACTCTCACTTTACAATAATGTTTACTTCCGCTAGGCGCTTTTACTTTTGAATGTACGACTCTACTCTCACTTTAAGATCATATTTACTTCCGCTTCTACGATGTTTACTTCCGCATTTACAATGTTTACTTCCGCATTCCTTTACATTGTTTACAGTTGTGTTTTAACTATTTAATAATATCCGTGCACGTTCATAATGATTGCTACTGAGCCCCTAAAGGGACATGGGGGAATTGTTTTTTTTAAATAATTTTATTTATTTTTAGACATGTATCTCGTGCGCACGAGAAACTTTTTGTAAAGTTATACAAAAAAAAATTTAAAATGTAACCTCAAAATTATTATTTTTTTAGACATGTATCTCGTGAGAAACTTTTTTTATAAAGTTATTAAAAAAAAATTTTTTTTAATTTTTTTTTAGACATGTATCTCGTGCGCACAAGAAAGTTTCTCGTGCGCACGAGAAACTTTTTATAAAGTTATACAAAAATTTAAAAAATATATATATATATATATATATATATATTTTTTTTTTAGACATGTAGAAAGTTTTTATAAAGTTATAGAAAAAATTAATACTTTTTTTTTTAGACATGTATCTCGTGCGCACGAGAAACTTTTTTTAAAGTTATAAAAAAAATTTAAAAAAATTATTATTATTTTTTTAGACATGTAGAAAGTTTTTATAAAGTTATAGAAAAAATTAAAAAATGTATACTTTTTTTTATTTAGACATGTATCTCGTGCGCACGAGTTTCTTGTGCGCATGTCTAAAAAAATTATACATTTTTTTTATAACTTTCTCGTGCGCACGAGAAACTTTTTTATAAAGTTATTAAAACATTTATAATTTTTTATTTTTTTAGACATGTATCTCGTGCGCACGAGAAAGTTTCTCGTGCGCACGAGAAACTTTTTATAAAGTTATAAAAAAAAATTAAAAACAATTATTTATTTATTTTTTTAGACATGTACAAAGTTTTTATAAAGTTATAAAAAAAAATAAAAAATTAATACTTTTTTTTTTTTTTTTTAGACATGTATCTCGTGCACAAGAGAAACTTTCTCGTGCGCACGAGATACATGTCTAAAAAAAAAAATAATTACAAAAAAAATTCCCCCATGTCCCTTTAGGGGCTCCGTAGATAGCTGCACAGGAAGTGCAAGTTAATGTAGCAATTATATTAACAGAAAACAATATTATTAAAAACATTACTTGAGGGTGTGTCACAATCTTAGAATCGTACTAGTACTAAATGTACAAAAACTCCATTTGAAGTGATTTTAGTAATGGCAGAGATTGTCCACAGGCGTCAGAAGCGCACAGCGTCTCACTCCATTCAGCGATTGGAGGATCTCAAGTCTCGGGGCGGTCTCTGTCGTCCCGTCTTGTGCTCCTTACATCCCGGCCAGGAGCTCCGCCTCTTCTGCCAGCCATGTGACCTTCCCGTCTGCCCCGAATGCGCCGCCACGCTGCACTGCGAGCACCGCTGCAGCCCCGCCCACGAGGTCGTCGACCGCCACGGAGACCGCATCAGGGTGCTGGTCAGCGACAGCCTGCGGCCTCGCCTGGAGCTTCTGGAGCAGACCCTGCAGAAGGCGAGTCCGAGTCCGGGTTGGGTGGTCTCGGACACGCCTCCTCATACGTTCTCTGTGTGTCCTCCAGGTGGATCTTTCCCAGGAGGCTTTGCAGGAAAGATTTGAAGCGACAGCCAATGAGGTGAAAGCGTTTGCACGAGGATACGCCCACGCAGTGGAAACTCACTGCCTGTCTCTGATGCGCCGCCTAGAGGAGCTCCGCCTACAACACAGGTAACCTAGCAACCACATGACATGCAGGATGGCACGCCATGTTGGATTACATGCTCGTTAGTCATGGACATGACGGATGTCAAATTGTTGGATGATGACTTGGATGTGTTACGCTGGATTATTCCATGTTGGATGATGACATATTGGAAGGATGACCTGTTGGATGGAAACGTGTTGGATGATGGCATGTTATAATCTTACAATCATGTTGGATAAAGTCTTGTTGGAAGGATGACCTGTTGGATGAAAACGTGCTAGATGATGGCATGTGAGAATCATGTTGGATGATGTCATGTTGGAAGAATGACCTGTTGGATGAGAACATGATAGATGAAGGCATGTTAGAATCATGTTGGATGAAGTTTTGTTGGTAGGACGACATGTTGGAAGGATGTCATGTTGGATATTGATGGCATGTTAGAACCATGTTGGATTAATCTTGTTGCATGATGGATGTTGGATGTTGAATGTTGGCATGATGGATGTTGACATGTTGGATGTTGGTATTATGGATGTTTCTCGCTAGATGTTGGCATGATGGATGTTGGCACACTGGATGTTGACATGTTGGCATGATGGATGCTAGATGTTGGCATGATGGATGTTGACATGTTGGATGTTGGCATGATGGATGTTTGCATGTTGGACGTTTCTTTCTAGATGTTGGCATGATGGCATGTTGGATGATTCCTGATAGATGTTGACATGATGGATGTTGACATGTTGGATGTTGGCATGATGGCATGTTGGATGATTCCTGATATATGTTGGCATGATGGATGTTGACATGTTGGATGATGGCATGTTGGATGATTCCTGATAGATGTTGGCATGATGGATGTTGGCATGATGGCATGTTGGATGATTCCTGATAGATGTTGGCATGATGGATGTTGGCATGTTGGATGTTGGCATGATGGATGTTGACATGTTGGATGTTGGTATTATGGAGGTTGACATGTTGGATGTTGGTATTGTGGATCTTTCTCGCTAAATGTTGGCATGATGGATGTTGACATGTTGAATGTTGGCATGTTGGATGTTGACATGTTGGATGTTGGTATTATGGATGTTTCTCGCTAGATGTTGGCATGATGGATGTTGGCACACTGGATGTTGACATGTTGGCATGATGGATGCTAGATGTTGGCATGATGGATGTTGACATGTTGGATGTTGGCATGGTGGATGTTGACATGTTGGATGTTGGCATGATGAATGTTAACATGTTGGCATGATGAATGTCAACATGTTGGATGTTGGCATGATGGATGTTTGCATGTTGGACGTTTCTTTCTAGATGTTGGCATGATGGCATGTTGGATGATTCCTGATAGATGTTGACATGATGGATGTTGACATGTTGGATGTTGGCATGATGGCATGTTGGATGATTCCTGATATATGTTGGCATGATGGATGTTGACATGTTGGATGATGGCATGTTGGATGATTCCTGATAGATGTTGGCATGATGGATGTTGGCATGATGGCATGTTGGATGATTCCTGATAGATGTTGGCATGATGGATGTTGTATGTTGGCATGATGGATGTTTCTTGCTAGATGTTGGGATGGTGGATGATACCTGCTGGATGATGAAATGTTGGATGTTTCATGTAACATGTTGGATGATGACATGTTGACAGATGACATGTTGGCATGATGAATATGTCATGTTGGTATGTTGGATGTATCATGTGGGATGTTTCATGATAGATGACATCATGTCAGATGTGGGATGACATCACCTTGTTGGCTGTGATGACATGTTTGAATGATCTTGAAATGTGGGATGTTGGCAGATGCATGTTGGATGATGCCATGTCGGGTGTTTCATGTTAGATTTGTCATGTTGGATGACGTCACGTCAGACGTTTCATGTTGGATGTTGTCATGTCGGATGATGACATATTGAAAGATGACATGTTGGATGTATCATGTGGGATGTTTCATGCCTGATGTCTTATGATAGATGTCATGTTGGACGTTGGCAGGGTGGATGTTGGCATGATGGCATGTTGGATGTATCATGCGGGATGTTTCCTGCCTGATGTTTCATGATAGATGTCATGCTGGATGAGGACATGTTGGATGTTTCATGATGGATGTTGGCCTGATGTATATGTCATGTTGGATGTATCATGATAGCTGTCATGTTGGATGAGGACATGTTGGATGTTTCATGATGGATGTTGGCCTGATGTATATGTCATGTTGGATGTATCATGTGAGGTGTTTCCTGCCTGATGTTTCATGATAGATGTCATGTTGGATGTTTCATGGTGGATGTTTCATGATGGATGTTGGCATGTTGGATGTATCATGCGGGATGTTTCCTACCTGATGTCTAATGATAGATGTCAAGTTGGATGAGGACATGATGGATGTTGGCATGATGTATATGTCATGTTGGATGTATCATGTGAGATGTTTCCTGCCTGATGTTTCATGATAGATGTCGTGTTGGATGTTTCATGATGGATGTTGGAATTATGTAAATGCTATGTTGGATGTTGGCATGTTGGATGTATCATGTGGGATGTTTCCTGCCTGATGTTTCATGATAGATGACATCATGTCAGATGTGTCATGTGGGATGACATCACCTTGTTGGATGATGACATGTTGAAAGATGACATGTTGGTTGTTTCATGATGGATGTTGGCATGATGAATATGTCATGTGGGATGTTTCCTGCCTGATGTTTCATGATGGATGTCATGCTGGATGAGGACATGTTGGATGTTTCATGATGGATGTTGGCCTGATGTATATGTCATGTTGGATGTATCATGATAGCTGTCATGTTGGATGAGGACATGTTGGATGTTTCATGATGGATGTTGGCATGATGTATATGTCATGTTGGATGTATCATGTGAGGTGTTTCCTGCCTGATGTTTCATGATAGATGTCATGTTGGATGTTTCATGATGGATGTTGGCATGATGGATGTTGGCATGTTGGATGTATCATGCGGGATGTTTCCTACCTGATGTTTAATGATAGATGTCAAGTTGGATGAGGACATGATGGATGTTGGCATGATGTTTATGTCATGTTGGATGTTTCATGATGGATGTTGGAATGATGTAAATGCCATGTTGGATGTATCATGTGGGATGTTTCCTGCCTGATGTTTCATGATAGATGACATGTCAGATGTGTCATGTGGGATGACATCACCTTGTTGGATGATGACATGTTGAAAAATGACATGTTGGTTGTTTCATGATGGATGTTGGCATGATGAATATGTCATGTGGGATGTTTCATGCCTGATGTCTTATGATAGATGTCATGTTGGACGTTGGCATGATGGATGTTGGCATGTTGGATGTATCATGCGGAATGTTTCCTGCCTGATGTTTTATGATAGATGTCATGTTGGATGAGGACATGTTTCATGATGGATGTTGGCATGGTGTATATGTCATGTTGGATGTATCATGTGGGATGTTTCATGATGGATGTTGGCATGGTGTATATGTCATGTTGGATGTATCATGTGGGATGTTTCATGATGGATGTTGGCATGGTGTATATGTCATGTTGGATGTATCATGTGGGATGTTTCCTGCCTGATGTTTCATGATAGATGTCATGTTGGATGAGGACATGTTGGATGTTTCATGATGGATGTTGGCATGTTGGATGTATCATGCGGGCTGTTTCCTACCTGATGTTTAGTGATAGATGTCATGTTGGATGAGGACATGATGGATGTTGGCATGTTGGATGTATCATGCGGGATGTTTCCTGCCTGATGTTTCATGATAGATGTCATGTTGGATGAGGACATGTGGGATGTTTCATGATGGATGTTGGTATGTTGGATGTTTCCTGCCTGATGTTTCATGATAGATGTCATGTTGGATGAGGACATGTTGGATGTTTCATGATGGATTTTGGAATGATGTAAATGCCATGTTGGATGTTGGCATGTTGGATGCATCATGTGGGATGTTTCCTGCCTGATGTTTCGTGATAGATGACATCATGTCAGATGTGTCATGTGGGATGACATCACCTTGTTGGCTGTGATGACATGTTTGAAGGATCTTGAAATGTGGGATGTTGGAAGATGCATGTTGGATGATGCCATGTCGGGTGTTTCATGTTAGATTTGTCATGTTGGATGACGTCACGTCAGACGTTTCATGTTGGATGATGACATATTGAAAGATGACATGTTGGATGTATCATGTGGGATGTTTCATGCCTGATGTCTTATGATAGATGTCATGTTGGACGTTGGCAAGGTGGATGTTGGAATGATGGCATGTTGGATGTATCATGATAGATGTCATGCTGGATGAGGAAATGTTGAATGTTTCATGATGGATGTTGGCCTGATGTATATGTCATGTTGGATGTATCATGATAGATGTCATGTTGGATGAGGACATGTTGGATGTTTCATGATGGATGTTGGCCTGATGTGTATGTCATGTTGGATGTATCATGATAGCTGTCATGTTGGATGAGGACATGTTGGATGTTTCATGATGGATGTTGGCATGATGTATATGTCATGTTGGATGTATCATGTGAGGTGTTTCCTGCCTGATGTTTCATGATAGATGTCATGTTGGATGTTTCATGATGGATGTTGGCATGATGGATGTTGGCATGTTGGATGTATCATGCGGGATGTTTCCTGCCTGAGGTTTAATGATAGATGTCAAGTTGGATGAGGACATGATGGATGTTGGCATGATGTATATGTCATGTTGGATGTATCATGATAGATGTCATGCTGGATGAGGACATGTTGGATGTTTCATGATGGATGTTGGCCTGATGTATATGTCATGTTGGATGTATCATGATAGCTGTCTTGTTGGATGAGGACATGTTGGATGTTTCATGATGGATGTTGGCATGATGTATATGTCATGTTGGATGTATCATGTGAGGTGTTTCCTGCCTGATGTTTCATGATAGATGTCATGTTGGATGTTTCATGATGGATGTTGGCATGATGGATGTTGGCATGTTGGATGTATCATGCGGGATGTTTCCTGCCTGATGTTTAATGATAGATGTCAAGTTGGATGAGGACATGATGGATGTTGGCATGATGTATATGTCATGTTGGATGTATCATGTGGGATGTTTCCTGCCTGATGTTTCATGATAGATGTCATGTTGGATATTTCATGATGGATGTTGGAATGATTTAAATGCCATGTTGGATGTTGGCATGTTGGATGTATCATGTGGGATGTTTCCTGCCTGATGTTTCATGATAGATGTCATGTTGGATGTTTCATGATGGATGTTGGCATGATGGATGTTGGCATGTTGGATGTATCATGCGGGATGTTTCCTGCCTGATGTTTAATGATAGATGTCAAGTTGGATGAGGGCATGATGGATGTTGGCATGATGTATATGTCATGTTGGATGTATCATGTGGGATGTTTCCTGCCTGATGTTTCATGATAGATGTCATGTTGGATGTTTCATGATGGATGTTGGAATGATTTAAATGCCATGTTGGATGTTGGCATGTTGAATGTATCATGTGGGATGTTTCATGATGGATGTTGGAATTATGTAAATGCCATGTTGGATGTTGGCATGTTGGATGTATCATGTGGGATGTTTCCTGCCTGATGTTTCATGATAGATGACATCATGTCAGATGTGTCATGTGGGATGACATCACCTTGTTGGATGATGACATGTTGAAAGATGACATGTTGGTTGTTTCATGATGGATGTTGGCATGATGAATATGTCATGTGGGATGTTTCATGCCTGATGTCTTATGATAGATGTCATGTTGGACGTTGCCATGATGGATGTTGGCATGTTGGATGTATCATGCGGAATGTTTCCTGCCTGATGTTTTATGATAGATGTCATGTTGGATGAGGACATGTTTCATGATGGATGTTGGCATGGTGTATATGTCATGTTGGATGTATCATGTGGGATGTTTCATGATGGATGTTGGCATGGTGTATATGTCATGTTGGATGTATCATGTGGGATGTTTCATGATGGATGTTGGCATGGTGTATATGTCATGTTGGATGTATCATGTGGGATGTTTCCTGCCTGATGTTTCATGATAGATGTCATGTTGGATGAGGACATGTTGGATGTTTCATGATGGATGTTGGCATGATGGATGTTGGCATGTTGGATGTATCATGCGGGCTGTTTCCTACCTGATGTTTAGTGATAGATGTCATGTTGGATGAGGACATGATGGATGTTGGCATGTTGGATGTATCATGCGGGATGTTTCCTGTCTCATGTTTCATGATAGATGTCATGTTGGATGAGGACATGTGGGATGTTTCATGATGGATGTTGGCATGTTGGATGTTTCCTGCCTGATGTTTCATGATAGATGTCATGTTGGATGAGGACATGTTGGATGTTTCATGATGGATTTTGGAATGATGTAAATGCCATGTTGGATGTTGGCATGTTGGATGCATCATGTGGGATGTTTCCTGCCTGATGTTTCGTGATAGATGACATCATGTCAGATGTGTCATGTGGGATGACATCACCTTGTTGGCTGTGATGACATGTTTGAAGGATCTTGAAATGTGGGATGTTGGCAGATGCATGTTGGATGATGCCATGTCGGGTGTTTCATGTCAGATTTGTCATGTTGGATGACGTCACGTCAGACGTTTCATGTTGGATGATGACATATTGAAAGATGACATGTTGGATGTATCATGTGGGATGTTTCATGTCTGATGTCTTATGATATATGTCATGTTGGACGTTGGCAAGGTGGATGTTGGCATGTCATGTTGGATGTATCATGATAGATGTCATGCTGGATGAGGAAATGTTGGATGTTTCATGATGGATGTTGGCCTGATGTATATGTCATGTTGGATGTATCATGATAGATGTCATGCTGGATGAGGACATGTTGGATGTTTCATGATGGATGTTGGCCTGATGTATATGTCATGTTGGATGTATCATGATAGCTGTCATGTTGGATGAGGACATGTTGGATGTTTCATGATGGATGTTGGCATGATGTACTGTATATGTCATGTTGGATGTATCATGTGAGGTGTTTCCTGCCTGATGTTTCATGATAGATGTCATGTTGGATGAGGACATGATGGATGTTGGCATGATGGATGTTGGCATGTTGGATGTATCATGCGGGATGTTTCCTACTTGATGTTTAATGATAGATGTCAAGTTGGATGAGGACATGATGGATGTTGGCATGATGTATATGTCATGTGGGATGTTTCCTGCCTGATGTTTCATGATAGATGTCATGTTGGATGTTTCATGATGGATGTTGGCATGGTGTATATGTCATGTTGGATGTATCATGTGGGATGTTTCATGATAGATGATGGCATGATGTATACCGTATGTCATGTTGGATGTATCATGTGGGATGTTTCCTGCCTGATGTTTCATGATAGATGTCATGTTGGATGACATCACGTCAGACAATTCATGTTGGATGAAGTCATGTTGGATGACATCACCCGGCTGGGCAACCTAAGGGCCTCCTATTCTATGCATAGACACATCTACATAATTATCATCATGCGGGACGATGTGATTGGTGGGTGGTGGTCATGTGACAGGAACCAGCTGCTGCTGCAGAGAGCCCAGTGTCAGCAGGCGCTGTGTGACGTGCGTGGAGGCGTGGCCTTTGCTGAGAAGTTGCTGAGTCGTGGTTCTCACGCCGAGATCCTCAGCGCCAAGAACGTGACTCTGAGGAGGCTGAGCTTCCTGGCGGAACCGAGCCGAGACCCTCAGCTGGCGGCGCTGGTCCTGGACGACGGCGGCGGCATCCGCTTCGACGGCCGGGAGGCGGCGGGGGAGGCGGGGGGCTTCCCTCTGGTGGGCGTGGTCCACCACACGATGGCGGACCCTCACAAGTGCCGCGTGGAAGGAGAAGGTGAGCGCGCGGTCGGGTGCCCTCGTCCTTGTGAGCCGCCTTCATCTTGCTCCTCGCTCCTCAGGCCTCCAGCAGGTCTGGGAGGGCCAGCAGGGGGACTTCAGGCTGCTGTGCTGCGACGCGGCCGGCCAGACCGTGGCGCGAGGAGGCGACCACGTCCTGGTCAGCATCCTGCACCGGGACAAGAAGAACTGGTGAGCGCACCCACGCCCCGGGGAAGTTGTCCAGAAGTTCTTCAGACCTTCTCTTCTTGCAGCACGGTGGACGCCCGCGTGCTGGACAACGAGGACGGCTCCTACACCGTGTCCTACACGCCGCAGGAGGCGGGGCTCTACTCCGTGTGGGTGTGTGTGCGAGCGCAACACGTGAAGGTATAGCACATCCGCAGGACCGGGTAGACTCTCCTGGTCTCTGACTTGTGCTGCTGGTCTCTCCCAGGGTTCTCCCTTCCTGCTGAGCGTGCAGAAGAAGCTGCGGCGTCACGCTGGCACCTTCCACTGCTGCTCCTTCTGCTCCAGCCAAGGAGCCAAGGAGGCTCGCTGCGCTTGTCCAGGGACTATGCCAGGTACCGGCACCTATGCTGTCTTTAAGTTTAAAAGGAGTGGCAAATGTGATTATATTTACACCTAGCGGCCACAAACATTCGCAAGGTTTTAAGCCCATGAGCTAGTTACTCTAATAATGCGGACACGTTTGTTACTGGATACTTTCTATTATACCTTGGAGACTAAGTATGTGTAAGTAATGTACTTGTTTGTATTGACTCATGTTCAATGATAATTACCTATGTCTAGCTTGTGTGCTATTGTGTGCTTGGCTGTTGTGTAGGTGCTAGCGCCATTAGCCGAGCATGTTTACCTTTTGTAGACGACTTGGCTGAAACACAAGAACCATTTTGATACTTTTTAAGTCATCTGATGCATGTTTTGTACTGAAACAAATTCATGGGTCATAAATTGTTCACTTAAGTGCAAAATAAGAATTTTAACATAATTAAAACTTACATTTAGAAACCTTCCTAACTCCTCTTCCATCGGAATGTATGACAAGTTAGCACTTTAGCACAATGTGAAGATTTCCATTGCGTTCTTATCAGTGACGGAGCAGGAGGGCGCTAGGGATATGTTTAGGTACAACTTCCTATGAAGTGCCCTTGACATCTTACAAGCACTTTTATTTATATATATATATATATACTTATGTATGTACAAACCCCGTTTCCATATGAGTTGGGAAATTGTGTTAGATGTAAATATAAACGGAATACAATGATTTGCAAATCATTTTCAACCCATATTCAGTTGAATATGCTACAAAGACAACATATTTGATGTTCAAACTGATAAACATTTTTTTGTTGTTGCAAATAATCATTAACTTTAGAATTTGATGCCAGCAACACGTGACAAAGAAGTTGGGAAAGGTGGCAATAAATACTGATAAAGTTGAGGAATGCTCATCAAACACTTATTTGGAACATCCCACTTGGGAACAGGTGGGTGCCATGATTGGGTATAAAAGTAGATTCAGCTCAGTCATTCACAAACAAGGATGGGGCGAGGGTCACCACTTTGTCAACAAATGCGTGAGCAAATTGTTGAACGGTTTAAGAAAAACCGTTCTCAACCAGCTATTGCAAGGAATTTAGGGATTTCACCATCTACGGTCCGTAATATCATCAAAGAGTTCAGAGAATCTGGAGAAATCACTGCACGTAAGCAGCTAAGCCCGTGACCTTCGACCCCTCAGGCTGTACTGCATCAACAAGCGACATCAGTGTGTAAAGGATATCACCACATGGGCTCAGGAACACTTCAGAAACCCACTGTCAGTAACTACAGTTGGTCGCTTCATCTGTAAGTGCAAGTTAAAACTCTCCTATGCAAGGCGAAAACCGTTTATCAACAACACCCAGAAACGCCGTCGGCTTCGCTGGGCCTGAGCTCATCTAAGATGGACTGATACAAAGTGGAAAAGTGTTCTGTGGTCTGATGAGTCCACATTTCAAATTGTTTTTGGAAACTGTGGACGAAAGAGGAAAAGAACCATCCGGATTGTTATAGGCGCAAAGTTGAAAAGCCAGCATCTGTGACGGTATGGGGGTGTATTAGTGCCCAAGACATGGGTAACTTACACATCTGTGAAGGCGCCATTAATGCTGAAAGGTACATACAGGTTTTGGAGCAACATATGTTGCCATCCAAGCAACGTTACCATGGACGCCCCTGCTTATTTCAGCAAGACAATGCCAAGCCACGTGTTACATCAACGTGGCTTCATAGTAAAAGAGTGCGGGTACTAGACTGGCCTGCCTGTAGTCCAGACCTGTCTCCCATTGAACATGTGTGGCGCATTATGAAGCCTAAAATACCACAACGGAGACCCCCGGACTGTTGAACAACTTAAGCTGTACATCAAGCAAGAATGGGAAAGAATTCCACCTGAGAAGCTTCAAAAATGTGTCTCCTCAGTTCCCAAACGTTTACTGAGTGTTGATAAAAGGAAAGGCCATGTAACACAGTGGTGAACATGCCCTTTCCCAACTACTTTGGCACGTGTTGCAGACATGAAATTCTAAGTTAATTATTATTTGCAAAAAAATAATATATATAAATATCTTGTCTTTGTAGTGCATTCAACTGAATATGGGTTGAAAAGGATTTGTAAATCATGGTATTTTGTTTATATTTACATCTAACACAATTTCCTAACTCGTATGGAAACAGGTTTTGTAAATGTGCATATACATATATTTACATGTTTATTTATATATATGTATATTTTATATAATTATATATATATATATATATATATATATATATATATATATACACACATTTTTACATGTCACCCTAAAAATCATAGATTTTGATACTTGATGCCACCTTAGAAGTACGCTAACTTTTCCAATGTTATCACGCTAACGTTTTAAGATAGAATTTCAGCTAATTATATACATTTGAACATAAAAATCTTAGATCTGGATACTTGGCGCCACCTCAGAAGTACGCTAACTTTTCCGATGTTATCACGCTAACGTTCTAATGCTCGTACTTTAGCTAATTATACACATTTGAACCTAAAAATCGTAGATTGTGATACTTGGCATCTTCCTGTTCCGATGTAATCATGCTAACATTTTATGCTAGTATTTTTACTAATTATTTACATGTGACCTTAAAAATCTTGGATTTTAATACTTGGCGCCATCTTAAAAGTACGCTAACTTTTCCGAGGTTATCATGCTAACGTTTTATGCTCGTATTTTAGCTAATATATACATTTGAACCTAACAATCTTGGATTTTGATACTTGGCGCCATATTAAAAGTATGCTAACTTTTCCAATGTTATGACGCTTACGTTTTAAGCTTGTATTTTAGCTAATTATATATTTTTCAACCTAAAAATAATTGATTTTGATAATTGCCGCCATCCTAAAAGTATGCTAACTTTTCTGAGGTTATCATGCTAACGTTTTATGCTCGTATTAAAGTTAAAGTACCAATGATTGTCACACACACACTAGGTGTGGCGAAATTATTAGCTAATATATACATTTGAACCTAACAATCTTGGATTTTGATACTTGGCGCCATTTTAAAAGGATGCTAACTTTTCCAATGTTATGACGCTTACATTTTAAGCTAGTATTGTAGCTATTTATATATTTTTCAACCTAAAAATAATTGATTTTTGATAATTGCCGCCATCCTAAAAGTATGCTAACTTTTCCGAGGTTATCATGCTAACGTTTTATGCTCGTATTTTAGCTAATTTATACATTTGAACCTAAAAATCTTGGATTTTGATACTTGGCGCCATATTAAAAGTATGCTAACTTTTCCAATGTTATGACGCTTACGTTTTAAGCTAGTATTTTAGCTAATTATATATTTTTCAACCTAAAAATAATTGATTTTGATAATTGCCGCCATTCTAAAAGTATGCTAACTTTTCCGATGTTATCATGCTGACGTTTTATGCTCGTATTTTAACTAATTTATACATTTGAACCTAAAAATCTTGGATTTTGATACTTGGCGCCATATTAAAAGTATGCTAACTTTTCCAATGTTATGACGCTTACGTTTTAAGCTAGTATTGTAGCTAATTATATATTTTTCAATCTAAAAATAATTGATTTTGATAATTGCCGCCATCCTAAAAGTATGCTAACTTTTCCGAGGTTATCATGCTAACGTTTTATGCTCGTATTTTAGCTAATTTATACATTTGAACTTAAAAATCATAGATTTTGATACTCTGTGCCATCTTAGAATTACGTTAACCTTTCCTGTGTTAGCATGCTAAAGTTTTATTTTAGTATTTCAGCTAATTTTGATTCTTTAAACCGATTTTGAGACGAGTCTTCATCATGCAAGTATGCCGACTGTTCTTATTGCAAGAAACTAATATTAGCATGCTACGGTTTTATGCTAGCTTTTTGGCTTCACAGCACAGATAGCGTGCTCGTCTCTTATGTTGGGTAGAACAAGTGTTAAGGTGACAGTAGGGTTGTTATTTCATATCAAGAAGACCCTTTCCGTATTTGTAATGATTTTGTTGTTTCCAGGAGGGTTCCAAGGGTGCGGCCACAGTCACAAAGGGCATCCTGGGAAGCCGCACTGGTCCTGCTGCGGAAACACCGTCGAGAAGTCCGAGTGTTTGCCCGCTAGCGTCCTCAACGCCGTCTCTGCCGGCAGCCGCCTGAAAACCGTCGAGCTCTGAGAGGACAAATGGATTGTGTTGGTCCCGAGCAGGAAGTAAAACCTCACCTTTTGGAGGTAAAAATGTACCGTATTTTTCGGAGTGTAAGTATAAGTCGCACCGGCCGAAAATGCATAATAAAGAAGGGAAAAAACATATATAAGTCGCACTGGAGTATAAGTCGCATTTTTGGGGGAAATGTATTTGATAAAAGCCAACACCAAGAATAGACATTTGAAAGGCAATTTAAAATAAATAAAGAATAGTGAACAACAGGCTGAATAAGTGTACATTATATGAGGCATAAATAACCAACTGAGAACGTGCCTGGTATGTCAACGTAACACATACTTGCCAACCCTCCCGGATTTTCCGGGAGACTCCCGAAATTCAGCGCCTCTCCCGAAAACGTCCCGGGACAAATTTTCTCCCGAAAATCTCCCGAAATTCAGGCGGAGCTGGAGACCACGCCCCCTCCGCTTTCCCACAATATAAACAGCGTGCCTGCCCAATCACGTTATAACTGTAGAATGATCGAGGGCGAGTTCTTGGTTTCTTATGTGGGTTTATTGTTAGGCAGTTTCATTAACGTCCTCCCAGCGCGGTAACAACACACAACAACAGCAGTCACGTTTTTGTCTACCGCATACTTGCCAACCTTGAGACCTCCGATTTCGGGAGGTGGGTGGTGGGGGGCGGGGGGGCGTGGTTGGGGGTGGGGCGGGGGCGTGGTTGGGGGCGTGGTTAAGAGAGATATATATATATATTTAAGAAATACTTGACTTTCAGTGAATTCTAGCTATATATATATATATATATATATATATATATATATATATATATATATATAAATAAAATAAATACTTGAATTTCAGTGTTCATTTATTTACACATATACACACACATAACACTCCTCTACTCATTGTTGAGTTAAGGGTTGAATTGTCCATCCTTGTTCTATTCTCTGTCACTATTTCAAAACACACACATTATACAAATATACATTATAAAATCAATAAGAAAACGGGAGCTCTAATTTGGGAGTCTGAATTAGGATCAGAAGTTCCTATATAAACATTGCGTACTCACGTCGCCATTTTGTATTGATTACTGCAGCTGTGCACTGGATTCATTCACAAATACAAACTACAACTCACAAACACTTTGGAGTTAGGCTCCACCATCAGAATGTGTACTTAAACTTATAAAGATCACATGGATATTATTCAGTGAGTTGATTCACCAAAACTAACCTGTTATACAGGAGGAAAAAGCACACAGGACGTTTCAATTGTTCACAGACTGGTCGCACTCATCAGAATGACAAGATACTTCCGGTCTGCAGGTGATCGCATTCAATTGGGAAGAAACACCCTACTGCCCCCTACTGACCAATGTGAATACTGATAAAAGTGTAATGACAGCTCCAAAAACGAATTCAAACCACAAAATAAAATAAATAAATCAACACAAAAATGTGACACATTATGGGTGGGTCACATGTGCATTTACAACAGGCTGTCAACACGTCACTCAGGTCCGCATGGAGCTGGAGGGGGCGTGGCCTCCAGCTCCGCCTGAATTTCAGGAGATTTTCGGGAGAAAATTTGTCCCGGGAGGTTTTCGGGAGAGGCGCTGAATTTCGGGAGTCTCCCGGAAAATCCGGGAGGGTTGGCAAGTATGGTCTACCGTAAAGCAGTTCGTCTGCCGTAAACAACAATGTTGTGACACTCTTAAACAGGACAATACTGCCATCTATAACATCAATAACATATAGGGCTTTTAGAGAGTGCAGTGCACAACTGTGCACACAACAAGGAGAGGAAGCAGAAGAACGAGGAAGATACAGCCTTGGTGACGCCGACGACGAGTAAGATGAAAAAATACGCTGTGTTGCACCTTTCCTGCTTCCTGCTCCCAGGGGAGACACTTCTCCAGGGCCGATGTATGCTCGGGGCAACACCCTTCACTTTACCCGGCAGTGGGTCTCCACAGCGGACGACTTTAGGGTGAATGATGAGTCCGGCGATTAGTTGCAAATCTTGCTTTATTGATTGCTTGCACACAGTCAATCCAACACAAAACAAACTAGTCCCCGCCCGCACTCACGCTACCGCTCCCTCTCTTCTCTCGCCCACACACTCACTGACGTCACTCACCTCACATGCTCACCTATTAAAGGGCCACACACACGCATACGCTACTCTCATAACAGCTTGTAAGTTCCAAGCCGCAGCCGCGATTGGACCTGGATAGCCTCCGGGAAGAAGTAGTGGACTACCAAGTGCTTGGCAGTGAAGATCTTCCTCAGGAAGCAAAGATTGACTGGTTTTGGGTCATGCTAGGGAGAGATGGAAGATTCCAGACTCTTTTGTGCGTGCCACACAGCAATGCATCATCAGAGAGGGTGTTCAGCATGGTTAGAAAAATAGTGACAGAGAATAGAACAAGGATGGACAATTCAACCCTTAACTCAACAATGAGTAGATGAGTGTTATGTGTGTGTATATGTGTAAATAAATGAACACTGAAATTCAAGTATTTATTTTATTTATATATATATATATATATATATATATATATATATATATATATATATATATATACTTATAATAAAATAAATATATATACAGTATATATAGCTAGAATTCACTGAAAGTCAAGTATTTCTTATATATGTGTATATATATATATATATATATATATATATATATATATATATATATATATATATATATATAAAATACTTGACTTGGTGAATTCTAGCTGTAAATATACTCCTCCCCTCTTAACCACGCCCCCGCCCCACCCCCGACCACGCCTCCCCCCCGCCTCCCGAAATCGGAGATCTCAAGGTTGGCAAGTATGACGTAACATATTATGGTAAGAGTCATTCAAATAACTATAACATATAGAACATGCTATACGTTTACCAAACAATCTGTCACTCCTAATCGCTAAATCCCATGAAATCTTATACGTCTAGTCCAGTGGTTCTTAACCTTGTTGGAGGTACCGAACCCCACCAGTTTCATTCACCGAACCCTTCTTTAGTGAAAAATATTATTATCTATATATTTTTTTTAATTCAAAACAGTTATGTTTTTTTACTGGTGCACAAAATGAACCGTGCATGAACATCACCTAGTTCCAAGAACAAAACCAACACAGTGCATGAACTCACAACAAATTACTGTCAGGTTCAAAACACCGAACTATCTATTACACAAGACAAGAAGAAAGGAATCAAGCAGAGACAGAGTTGAATTTTACTCATGAGGAGAGACGTATTGGGCTGTACACTCAGATACAGTTTCACCTTACGCTCTAAGGTACAGTCCCACGTGCTCCTCTATTTATTCGGGAGGTCCCTAGTTAACATCACTGAGGCTGCTTCTGAAGGGAGGGGTAATGCAAGCAGCCCCAGTAGACACAATATATGATTACCGTATTTTTCGGACTATAAGTCGCAGTTTTTTTCATAGTTTGGCCGGGGGTGCGACTTATACTCAGGAGCGACTTATGTGTGAAATTATTAACACATTAACGTAAAATATCAAATAATATTATTTAGCTCATTCACGTAAGAGACTAGAGCAGTGGTTCTTAACCTTGTTGGAGGCACCGAACCCCACCAATTTCATATGCGCATTCACCGAACCCGAACCGTAATCATATAATGATGTTATTATATTAAAGAAATACTAATAAAGATATATTTTACAAACGGAAAGTTACAGGAATGTACACATAATCCCATGTTTACATCTCATTGTGCAACCTGTGAATGTTTTAGTGGGAACTAAATGCGATATCTGAAAATGGTACACATTATTTCCAAAGTAGGACCCCCCACCCAGACATATACCGTATTTTTCGGACTATAAGTCTCAGTTTTTTTTTCATAGTTTGGCCGGTGGTGCGACTTTTACTCAGGAGCGACTTATGTGTGAAATTATTAACACATTACCGTAAAATATCAAATAATAGTATTTAGCTCATTCACGTAAGAGACTAGACGTATAAGATTTCATGGGATTTAGCGATTAGGAGTGACAGATTGTTTGGTAAACGTATAGCATGTTCTATATGTTATAGTTATTTGAATGACTCTTACCATAATATGTTACGTTAACATACCAGTTGGTTATTTATGCCTCATATAACGTACACTTATTCAGCCTGTTGTTCACTATTCTTTATTTATTTTAAATTGCCTTTCAAATGTCTATTCTTGGTGTTGGCTTTTATTAAATAAATTTCCCCCAAAAAATGCGACTTATACTCCAGTGCGACTTATATATGTTTTTTTCCTTCTTTATTATGCATTTTCGGCAGGTGCGACTTATACTCCGAAAAATACGGTATTCAGAATAGAAACGTGCTGACACTCATGATTTCGCCCGGTCTCTGTTTTGTCTGCGTTGAGGTACTCGATGTCCGTCCTTGGCTGTCAGCAGGCAAGGTCTGGAAACAAACTGCTGACACGAGACAACTCGCAAAGCAAGATTACAAGTTGTGCCTTTGCACAGATAGAAAAGTACAACTCCAGCACAATTGATAATAACTATAGCAACAGCCTTTAAGCATAAGAGTTGTGTGATAACTTATACATGATTATTTTAACATTTTACACACCTGCAAATCATATGGAAAATTAAAGGGAACATTTTTTTGGGGGTATCCATAACACGGTGATAGGGAGAAGTTTTTACTTACACGATGAGTCGGGTGTGTCTTGACCTGAGACCGATTCACCGGGTTCGATCGAACCCAGGTTAAGAACCACTGGTCTAGTCTCTTATGTGAATGAGCTAAATAATATTATTTGATATTTTACGGTAATGTGTTAATAATTTCACACATAAGTTGCTCCTGAGTATAAGTCAAACTATGAAAAAACTGCGACTTATAGTACGAAAAATACGGTACCTGAAAGTGCCAACAATGACTTTTAAGACAAGAATACATCTTTTTTTTTTTATTATTTATGACATTTTAGCAATAAAACTCACAGCAGGACTATTCTTACTTCTTTTGGCACATTCATTCATGAAATTATAATAATGAACTAGATTATGGCAATTATGGGAGAAATTGCGTGTGAATGCTGTATGTGCGCAAGTTCAACAGAAACATGCTAATGTTGCTATGCGTGTGTCAAGTACCAAGTTGTATAAGTCTGATGTCTACAGCTGCAAAGTTGGCATGCTAATAGCATAGTAATGTTAGCATGCTAAAAGTTAACATGTGTCAAGTATCAAGGTTTATGACTCTGATGTGTACGGCACCAAAGTTGGCTAAAAAGTTAGCATGCTAATGTTAGCATGTTAACAGTTAGCATGTGTCAAGTCCCAAGTTACATGACTGAGTTGTACAGCTGCGAAGTTGGCTAAAAGAGTTGGCATGCTAATAGCTTAGTACTGTTAGCATGCTAAAAGTTAACGTGTCAAGTATCAAGGTTTATGACTCTGAGGTGTACGGCGGCAAAGTTGGCTAAAAGGTTAGCATGCTAACGTTAGCATGCTAACAGTTAGCATGTGTCAAGTCCCAAGTTATATGACCGAGTTGTACAGCTGTGAAGTTGGCATGCTAATAGCATAGTAATGTTAGCATGCTAAAAGTTAACAAGTGTCAAGTATCAAGGTTTATGACTCTGAGGTGTACAGCGGAAAAGTTGGCTAAAAGGTTAGCATGCTAACAGTTAGCATGCTAACAGTTAGCATGTGTCAAGTCCCAAGTTACATGACTCTGAGTTGTACAGCTGCGAAGTTGGCTAAAAGAGTTGGCATGCTAATAGCATAGTAATGTTAGCATGCTAAAAGTTAACGTGTCAAGTATCAAGGTTTATGACTCTGAGGTGTACGGTGGCAAAGTTGGCTAAAAAGCTAGCATGCTAATGTTAGCATGCTAACAGTTAGCATGTGTCATGTCCCAAATTACATGACTCTGAGTTGTACAGCTGTGAAGTTGGCATGCTAATAGCATAGTAATGTTAGCATGCTAAAAGTTAACAAGTGTCAAGTATCAAGGTTTATGACTCTGAGGTGTACAGCGGAAAAGTTGGCTAAAAGGTTAGCATGCTAATGTTAGCATGCTAACAGTTAGCATGTGTCAAGTCCCAAGTTACATGACTCTGAGTTGTACAGCTGCGAAGTTTGCTAAAAGAGTTGGCATGCTAATAGCATAGTAATGTTAGCAAGCTAAAAGTTAACAAGTGTCAAGTATCAAGGTTTATGACTCTGTGTACGGCGGCAAAGTTGGCTAAAAAGCTAGCATGCTAATGTTAGCATGCTAACAGTTAGCATGTGTCAAGTCCCAAGTTCCATTACTCTGAGTTGTACAGCTGTGAAGTTGGCATGCTAATAGCATAGTAATGTTAGCATGCTAAAAGTTAACACGTGTCAAGTATCAAGGTTTATGACTCTGAGGTGAAAAGCGGAAAAGTTGGCGAAAAGGTTAGCATGCTAATGTTAGCATGCTACCAGTTAGCATGTGTCAAGTCCCAAGTTACATGACTCTGAGTTGTACAGCTGCGAAGTTGGCTAAAAGAGTTGGCATGCTAATAGCATAGTAATGTTAGCATGCTAAAAGTTAACGTGTCAAGTATCAACGTTTATGACTAAGGAGGTGTACGGTGGCAAAGATGGCTAAAAAGTTAGCATGTTAATGTTGGCATTTTATCACAGTAATGTTAGCGTGCTAACAGTTAGCATGTGTCAAGTATCAAATTATATGACTCTGAAATGTACGGCTGCACTTATTTTCATATGCTAGCATTTGATAAAATTGTATTTGTATGAACCATGTCACCATCTAAAAAAAATGCTAACTTTCCCGATGCTAATGTGAGAATGCTAATGTTAGCACAATAATGTAAGCAGGCTAACGGCATATGTAAAGTTATATGACTCTGAGTTGTACAGCTGCAAGTTGGCTAAAAAAAAGTTAGCATGTTAATGTTAGCATAATATTGTTAGTATGTGTCGAGTATCAAATTATGACTCTGAGGTGTATGGCTGCAAAGTTTGCTAAAAAAAAGAAGTTAGCATGCTAATATTAGCACGTTACCATTGTAATGTTGGCATGCTAACAGTATGTATCAAGTACCAAGTTATATGACTCCAAGGTGTCCAGCTGCTCAAAAAGTTAGCTTGTTAATGTTAGCATGCTAACAGTCAAGTACCATGTCAATTGACTCGCAGGTGTACGGAGGCAAAATTGACTTAAAAAAAACGTTAGCATGGATTGTTAGCATGCTAACATTAGTATGCCAACAGTTATAATGTAACCAGTACTAAGTTATGACTTTGAGGCGTACCAGGGCAACATTGGCATTGTTTACTGAACAAACGCGTCATCCCTAGTTTAAATGAGTCACTTTTCCAACACCACCCGAACGCCTCCCTAGGGAGGTGTTTAGGGCACATCCAACCGGTAGGAGGCCACGGGGAAGACCCAGGACACGTTGGGAAGACTATGTCTCCCGGCTGGCCTGGGAATGCCTCGGGATCCCCCGGGAAGAGCTAGGCGGGGAGAGGAAAGTCTGGGCTTCCCTGCTTAGGCTACTGCCCCCGCGACCCGACCTCGGATAAGCGGATGAAGATGGATGGATGGATGGACTTTTCCAACATTTTACTGTTACTAACAATCATTAATATTATCACATCATTAGAGTCACTTTCGCCACAACTAAGAGAAAATACACACTTTTTAAAAAGTCAGTAGTAGTAAAAAAATATTTTAAAAAATTGGGTGTCGCCAGAATGTTACTGTAAAAATATCAGTCATACTGTTTTTCCACTTATAATAACTAGGTATTAAAAAGCAGTACATTTTACTGTAAAATTTGGGCGATTGAGCTGCCAGTTTTTACTGTAACATTTAAAGATTTAAAAAAAAAAAAACTTATTTTTTTTTTTCTTCCCAGTACTGGCAGAAATGTGCATTTCATACACTTACAGTAGTGTCACAGTGCTGCACACTTCCCTTTTACACCACTAGATGGCAGAAGAGATTGATTACTGAGCTTTTATAGGAGTCATTTTATTGTTGATAAAATACACAATCATGCCTCTACTTCACTCTATTGCGTTTCAAAAATATATTTATTTTTAGAACAATCACCGTTCCTCGCTGCTTCATGTTTGACTGATGCTTATTATCTAGTCAGAAATATGCCCATTTTTAGCATATTTTAAAGTTCAAGTACCAATGATTGTCTCACACACACACACTAGGTGTGTTGAGATTATCCTCTGCATTTGACCCATCACCCTTGATCACCCCCTGGGAGGTGAGGGGAGCAGTGAGCAGCAGCGGTGGCCACGCCCGGGGATTATTTAGGTGATTTAACCCCCAATTCCAACACTTTATGCTACGCAACTAAATTAAGTGTTTTCGAGGATAAAAATGGCTAAATTAATTCTAGTAAGTACTATTTGTACTGTACTGCACAGCTGATCATCTCCTATGCTTGCATGCTAATGTTTTATACTAGCATTTTTCCTCATTTTAGTCCTTTAAACATAAAAATCTTTTTAAACTTGGTGCCACCTTAGAATTACGCAGACTTTTCTCATGCTAGCAGCTAAAATATGCTATTACTTTTATCTTTTTGATTATTTTATTTTAAAACTAAAATGCATGTTTGTTTTTTTAACTTTAATTCATTTTTATCCATTTCCACCTAAAAAAAACAAACAAAAACATGGATTTTTATTTTTGTATGGAAGTATGCTAACTGTTCCCATGTTAGCATGCTAACGTTAGTATGCTATCATTTTATGGCTTGTTAAATAATTGCCGTAAGCAGGGGATCATGTGTGCATTCCTGCAACTTCCTGTTTGTAAAAAAATATATTTTTATTAGTATTTATTTCATATACTAACAGCATTTCATGATTAATATTTATAAATTAAGATTCCTAATAAATGACACTAGAATAAGCACACATTTGGAATGACACTTTATGTGTGGTGTTGGAGTTGTCCGACTTTTTGTGTGGCTGTAAACGCATCACTGGCTAAGTGCCATATGTGCATGTGTTGGCGCAAGTGAGAAAGAGCGAGCGGCTGCTGTTGATATAACAAAGTTGCTTTTGGTCTGGTTTGTACTGCAGAAAATGACCACTTTTGCTACATATAATTTTTTTACTAATGTTTTGGTGATGTGTTTATGGCCGACAATAAAGAATTTTGCTCAGTAAAGTGATGGATGAAATTCATGTCCTCAAAGCGTCTCGACAGACGTTACAATACTTGAACAATGATGACGAAAACTGTTTTCTCTGTCGTGTCCGTGTGTCGAAAATTGTTATACGCTTTTTTATTTTTATTTGATTTTGTGCGTGGCATAGATTTGCCGTGCGCAGAGGACGCTTGAGCCGTGCGCAATTGCACAGGCGCGCACCTTAGATGGAACGTTGCAGATATATTATATTAGTCAGGCATGTGATTTTTCCGTCTAAAGTCGGAATTCCGTCTTTTTTAATCTCGGGGAAAAAAATAATAATTATCTCCCGTTTTTCTGTTTTTTTTCCGACCCTAAATCAAGATTCGAGACGTAGTTTATATTACGCCGTAGTTGATTGGTCGATATGTTCCTTGTGACCAATCAGGACATCTGTTATGAATGATGACGTTAATAACGTCATCATTCATAATGGTTACCGCCATTTTCCATATGTAAACGATGTCGGTTCTCGAGAGAAAGGACGCTTTACGAGTAAAAGAAATTGATAAACATGTCAAAAATAAGTTTCGATGGGACTGGATGGAAAGGGAAATCACTGATACTGTTGGGAAGAAGGAAGTTACGACTTTGTTCGGTGATTTTATTCGAAAAATCGATCGTCCCGGAAAGGTTTTGTGCACGTGGTGTCATAATAATATTGACTATGGATCACAAGGTTTCAAGGCTTTGGAAGTACATGCGAAACGCCAAAAACATATGAAACAACTTGAAGCAAGGAAAACAAACGTTTCACTAGCTGGTACTTTTGGATGTCAACCGAAAGTGAGCAAACCTTACGGCATACTTGCCAACCCTCCCGAATTTTCCGGGAGACTCCCGAAATTCAGCGCCTCTCCCGAAAACCTCCCGGGACAAATATTCTCCCGAAAATCTCCCGATTTTCAGCCGAGGCTGGAGGCCACGCCCCCTCCAGCTCCATGCGGACCTGAGTGAGGACAGCCTTTTTTCACGATGGGAGGACAACAGGGTGACAAGAAATAAATCATCCAGACTAGAGATAAATTGTATTATTATGTTTATCTTACCTAAAAATAAATATATTTATTAATAAAAAATAAAAATAAATAAATAAATTTTTACTATATTTTGCTAAAAACATCAAAATTAATTGTATTTTTATTTGTATTTTTACTGACTCCTTATTACATCCAGCCATAGAATTATACATTAAAATAAACATATTTGAAATAATTAATTTAATTTTAAATTATCATAATAATTCATTTAAAATGACCATATTTAATTATTAAAATAATTGCTTGTTTATCAACAACTTTAGCATTTTATTCATTACATTTTGAAGCTCTCAGAAGCCAAGTTATGTTATATTCCTTAATATTTATTTATGCAAGTTTGAAGTATCAATTATCTAAACACAGTTTTGTTTGCATATTTTCAGGATATATACATATGTATATATATATATATATATATATATATGAAATACTTGACTTGGTGAATTCTAGTTGTCAATATACTCCTCCCCTCTTAACCACGCCCCCAACCACGCCCTTCCCCACCCCCGACCACGCCCCCACCCCCCACCTCCCGAAATCGGAGGTCTCAAGGTTGGCAAGTATGCCTTACGGACTTAATCCTTTGTTTACATCGACAACTGCCGTAGACATCGAGAGGAAAGATCCACCCAAACAACCCACTTCAGTTGCAGACAGGGTTGTTAAAAATGAGGTAAGCTAAAAAAATATTTGCTTGCGAAATACGCATGTTTGTTTTAAATATTAACCAATTATTGCTTTGTGAAATATAAATGGGTTTTTCTAAAAATAAAAAGCCACGTGAACATATATTATGAAATTACAGAAATTCAAAGAGTCGCATTATTGATTCCAGTTAACAATTTATTTGAAATAAATTTGCATATCATACTATTTTGTAATATTAAGTTCTTATGTAGTCTCTTGAAACAATATTGTCAGTGGTGTAACAATCTTGAAGGTAAATATTTTCACACTTGTTTCATGCAATATGTCAGTGTCCTCACATTATTATTATTTCCTATTTTCAAATATGAGTAAACAATACTAAACATGTTTAATTATTTTCATAAATTTATATCCTATTTTGGCGAAAAGAATGAAATGTTTACATTTGGTATTTTGTTATATTTATAACTAAACTTGTAGGCAATTAGGCATATACATTAAAACTGTGAATTGTTATTAGTGGTTATGTATTTTACAATGAATGCTAATTTCTGATAGCATATATCATGTAATAGTCTTAACTTTAAAATATATTTTGTATAATAATAAATCTTGGCAAACCTGTTACACCACTGATCATTTTTTTTTACCCCATATATACAATATCTGACTAATAGTAATGATAGAATGATTTCAAATATGAAAGGAAATTGTATTTTAATTTGCAAGGAAAGCTAAATAAACTGTAGATAATAACACTGATCAATGTGACACCTGTGGATGTGAAATGAACACAAGATGTAAATATTAGTGACTAAATACTGTTGGGACTGAATCATATACAGTGATTCATTAGGATAATTGGGTTATGTATGTTCTATTAATGATGTTTTCATGTCTTTAAACACTAAAATATTTTTCTTCAAATGGTGCTGTCTTTGTTAATTTTAGCATGTTAAATTGGTGAAAAACCAGGAGCTTCGGGGGGCATCGCCCCCCTTGTCCCCCCACCAGGGCACCGCCCTGGACCTGGCTGGGGGCCTTCGTCCCCCAGACCCCCGGAAATGTTTTCAGTCTTTTTCATTGTAGTCAAATCACATGCCTGATTAGTATATTATATTTGTATATATTTATATTATATACAAATATAATTAAAAACATATAAAATATATACATTTAAAAAAATATAGAGTAGTGAATGGGGAAATATAATCGTGAGAAAGGGTTAAATTGCGTGACTCTCACACTCAAAGCATGAGGCTTGACAGCCCTGCCTATGTCTAGCTTCTGTGCTATTGTGTGCTTAGCTGTTGTGTAGCTGCTAGTAGCCTACGGCCTCGCATGTTTACCTTTTGTAAATGAACAACAAAGAAATGGTCTTTATTGGAGGACATTCATAGGTTAGCTGGCTGTTTTACACATGTAAACAACTGCTGGTATCGCACATGATATCTAATTTTTACACGCAAGCAAATATCACATCCTGGTTTTTTTTGCTGATATCGGACTATGTATATATCTAATCAGGATACACGTACTAATAAGCTTTACCTCTGTAGCACAAGGATGTGTTGTCCAGATAGTGAGCATACGTTGGATGACTTTTTACGTTGTGAAGAATCTTTAAGATTTGTATCTAAAAAGTGTACTTTTTCTAGTGTGGACTCACTCTCTTAAGTGACTCTCTTGGTGTTCTGCCGACTGCACAGACACTTCACTTCGCTGAGGGCTTTTCCATCCTGCGTTTCTGCGAAACGTACACTTAGATGGACGCAGTGGCTTGCGTGTTTATCCTCTTCTCGCCTGTGGGCTGCAGACATCTGCTGGTTCTTGTGGGGCTGCTCTGCGGACGCCGCATGTTGACGTTGGAGACGAATGACAGCCCTCAGTCTCGCAGGCGTTCCAGGTCGAGGCTGCAAGAAACGCAGTGGAGAGAGAGGATCGAACTTAATGATATTAAGAAAAAAAGCTAGAAAATTCCCGCGGACATTTTGGCGTGTGTGCTATTTGTGCCAAGGTTAATGTAAAACCTCAGAAAAAAATAGTTATAAAAATAAATTAAAAGTGCGTTTTTTAGCATAATAACAACTTACAAGAGGGCGCATACGTCTAAGATGGAGTCAAGTATCAAAAGCCAAGGTTTTTAGGTTCAAACGAACAACATAAGCTAAAATGCTGGCTTAAAAATAGTAAAAGTTACCGTACTCCAAAAATGGCATCAAGTATCATAACCCAAGATTTTAGGGATGTTCGATAATATCGGCCGATAAATGCGTTAAAATGTAATATCGGAAATTGGAGTGCCATCTCCGGGTTGGGGAGGAGACCCTGCCCCAAGTGGAGGAGTTCAAGTACCTAGGAGTCTTGTTCACGAGTGAGGGAAGAGTGGATCGTGAGATCGACAGGCGGCGTCTTCAGTAATGCGGACGCTGTATCGATCCGTTGTGGTGAAGAAAGAGCTGAGCCGGAAGGCAAAGCTCTCAATTTACCGGTCGATCTACGTCATACTTGCCAACCTTGAGACCTCCGATTTCGGGAGGGGGGGTGGGCGTGGTCGGGGTGGGACGGGGAGGGGGCGTGGTCGGGGGCGTGGCTAAAAGGGGAGGAGTATATTTACAGCTAGAATTCACCAAGTCAAGTATTTCATATATATATATATATATATATATATATATATATATATAAGAAATACTTGACGTTCAGTGAATTCTAGATATATATATATATATATATATATATATATATATACATACATATAAAATAAATACTTGAATTTCAGTGTTCATTTATTTACACATATACACACACATAACACTCATCTACTCATTGTTGAGTTTAGGGTTGAATTGTCCATCCTTGTTCCATTCTCTGTCACTATTTTTCGAACCATGCTGAACACCCTCTCTGACATTGATTGCTGTGTGGCACGCACAAAAGTGCTTTCATCAAATGCACTAGATGGCAGTATTGTCCTGTTTAAGAGTGTCACAACATTGCTGTTTACGGCAGACGAACTGCTTTACGGTATACAAAAAAGTGACTGCTGTTGTTGTGTGTTGTTGCCACGCTGGGAGGACGTTAATGAAACTGCCTAACAATAACCCCACATTAGAAACCAAGAACTCACCCTCCATCATTCTATAGTTATAACGTGATTGGGCAGGTACGCTTTTTTATATTGTGGATGACCTGAGTCCGCCTGAATTTCGGGAGATTTTCGGGAGAAAATTTGTCCCGGGAGGTTTTCGGGAGAGGCGCTGAATTTTGGGAGTCTCCCAGAAAATCCGGGAGGGTTGGCAAGTATGATCTACGTTCCCATCCTCACCTATGGTCATGAGCTTTGGGTTATGACCGAAAGGACAAGATCACGGGTACAAGCGGCCGGAATGAGTTTCCTCCGCCGGGTGGCGGGGCTCTCCCTTAGAGATAGGGTGAGAAGCTCTGCCATCCGGGGGGAGCTCAAAGTAAAGCCGCTGCTCCTCCACATGGAGAGAAGCCAGATGAGGTGGTTCGGGCATCTGGTCAGGATGCCACCCAAACGCCTCCCTAGGGAGGTGTTTAGGGCACGTCCGACCGGTAGGAGGCCACGGGGAAGACCCAGGACACGTTGGGAAGACTATGTCTCCCGGCTGGCCTGGGAACCCCCGGGAGGAGCTGGACGAAGTGGCTGGGGAGAGGGAAGTCTGGGCTTCCCTGCTTAGGCTGCTGCCCCCGCGACCCGACCTCGGATAAGCGGAAGAAGATGGATGGATGGATGGATGTTTTTTTTTATTATCGGTATCGTTTTTTCTTTGTTTTTTTTTAATTAAATCAATATAAAAAACACAAGATACACTTACAATTAGTGCACAAACCCAAAAAACCTCCCTCCCCTCATTCACACAAAAGGGTTGTTTCTTTCTGTTATTAATATTCTGGTTCCTACATAATAATAATATATATATATATATATATATATATATATATATATATATATATATATATATATATATATATATATTATATATATTAATATAATATATATATATATAATAATAATATAATAATTATAATAATAATGTAATAATATATATATATATATATAATATAATAATAATAATCAATATATATCAATACAGTCTGCAAGGGATACAGTCCGTAAGCACACATGATTGTGGTCCACTAATAGTACTAACCTTTAACAGTTAATTTTACTCATTTTCATTAATTACTAGTTTCTATGTAACTGTTTTAATATTGTTTTACTTTCTTTTTTATTCAAGAAAATGTTTTTAATTTATTTATCTTATCTGGTTGTCCAAATTAGGCATAATAATGTGTTAATTCCACGACTGCATACATCGGTTGATATCGGTATCGGTAATTAAAGAGTTCAATCAATCAATCAATCAATCTTTATTTATATAGCCCTAAATCACAAGTGTCTCAAAGGGCTGCACAAGCCACAACGACATCCTCGGTACAAAGCCCACATACGGGCAAGGAAAAACTCACCCCAGTGGGACGTCGATGTGAATGACTATGAGAAACCTTGGAGAGGACCGCATATGTGGGTAACCCCCCCCCCTCTAGGGGAGACCGAAAGCAATGGATGTCGAGTGGGTCTGACATAATATTGTGAGAGTCCAGTCCATAGTGGATCCAACATAATAGTAAGAGTCCAGTCCATAGTGGGGCCAGCAGGACACCATCCCGAGCGGAGACGGGTCAGCAGCGTAGAGATGTTCCCAGCCGATGCACAGGCGAGCGGTCCACCCCGGGTCCCGACTCTGGACAGCCAGCACTTCATCCATGGCCACCGGATCTGTGCCCCCCCCCCCCCCCCGCCCCCCCCCCCCTCAAGGAAAAGGGGAGCAGAGGAGAAAAGAAAAGAAACGGCAGATCAACTGGTCCAACAGGGGGGCTATTTAAAGGCTAGAGTATACAAATGAGTTTTAAGATGGGACTTAAATGCTTCTACTGAGGTAGCATCTCTAATTGTTGGACAATATCGGATATCGGCAAAAAGCCATTATCGGACATCCCTACAAGATTTTGAAAGTTTCAGCGTAATAAATGTCCTAAAATACTAGCATACAACTTTAGCATGCTAACATTAGCTTGCTAACATGTAGATAGTTAGCATACTTGAAAGATGGCGGCAAGTGTCAAAAGGATTCCCAACCAAGTATTAATTGACATTTTCAAATATTTGATTTTGTTTTGCTGTTATAAATCTTTTTTTTTTTTTTTTTTACTTAGTCTGAGGAAATATTCTAATTTTTTGAGATAGGATTTTGGAGTTTTCTTAAGCTGTATGCCATAATCAGCAATATTAAAATAATAAAAAGGCTTGCAATATTTCAGTTGATGTGTAATGAATCCAGAATGTATGACATTTTTTTTTTTTTTTTATTGCATTACAAAAAATAAAGAGCTTTATCACAATATTCTAATTTTCTGAGACAGTCCTGTATATCAGTGGTTCTCAAATGGGGGTACGTGAGATTTTTTTAAAATATTCTAAAAATAGCAACAATTCAAAAATCCTCTAAATAAAAACCTATCTTTTTTTCCAAATAGTTCAAGAAAGACCACTACAAATGAGCAATATTTTGCACTGTTATACAATTTAATAAATCAGAAACTGATGACATAGTGCTGTATTTTACTTCTTTATCTCTTTTTTTTCCAACCAAAAATGCTTTGCTCTGATTAGGGGGTACTTGAATTTAAAAAAAATTCACAGGTGGTACATCACTGAAAAAAGGTTGAGAACCACTGCTGTATATCTTTAAAAAGTCTAAAAGTCCGTACGTTTAACTGTTGAGGGGACCGAGGTCCAATGTTAAGAAAACACTCTAAAAAAAAGTATGTGTTCATTCATCGCTAAATTGTAGAGTTAATATTATCGTATGACGTGAGGACAGTTTTGACTTCGCTCTATAGCCTGTCTGGGTGTAATAGAGAGTAAAACGCTTCAATCCGATTTTTTTTACGTCTATGTTAAGTACAGAAATTGTCACATGGTCCCTGGCGCGAGTGGTTGCCCCCCCCCCCCCCCTCCTTGCAGTACTTCCGACTACCTTCTAGGGGTCGCGGTCCCCCTGTAGAAAGCCTCTTCATTAAATCTACAATTGTCTATAAGGCAATACCGTAATATATGTGGCAAATTTAAAAGTAATAAATAATTATTCTGCCGTTATATCAATACAATATTTAATATATATGACTGAAACAACTGATTGTAAATGGGTTATACTTGTATACTTAACTTATTGGGGTGTTACCATTTAGTGGTCAATTGTACGGAATATGTACTGTACTGTGCAACTGCACTAATAAAAGTCTCAATCAAAATCAATCAATCAATCAATCAAAAAACGCTTTTTTACCTTCAAGGTACTCAAAGCGCTTTGACACTATTGCATACTTGCCAACCCTCCCGAATTTTCCGGGAGACTCCCGAAATTCAGCGCCTCTCACGAAAACCTCCCGGGACAAATATTCTCCCGAAAATCTCCCGATTTCCATGCGGACCTGAGTGAGGACAGCCTTTTTTCATGACGGGAGGACAACAGGGTGACAAGAACTAAATCATCCAGACTAGAGATACAGTAAATTGTATTTTTATGTTTATTTTACCTAAAAATAAATATATTTATTAATTTAAAAAAACAAAAACTAAATACATTTTTTATTTTTTTTATTTTGCTAAAAACATCAAAATTAATTGTATTTTTATTTGTATTTTTTCGTGACTCCTTATTACATCCAGCCATAGAATTATACATTAAAATAAACATATTTGAAATAATTGATTTTAAATTATCATAATAATTCATTTAAAATGACCATATTTAATTATTGAAATAATTGCTTGTTTATCAACAACTTTAGCATTTTATTCATTACATTTTGAAGCTCTCAGAAGCCAAGTTATGTTATATTCCTTAATATTTATTTATGCAAGTTTGAAGTATCAATTATCTAAACACAGTTTTGTTTGCATATTTTCAGGATGTAGATATCCATCCATCCATCCATCCATTTTCTACCGCTTATTCCCTTTGGGGTCGTGGGGGGCGCTGGAGCTTATCTCATCTACAATCGGGCGGAAGGCGGTGTACACCCTGGACAAGTCGCCACCTCATCGCAGGGCCAACACAGATAGACAGACAACATTCACACTCACATCCACACACTAGGGCCAATTTAGTGTTGCCAATCAACTTATCCCCAGGTGCATGTCTTTTATATATATATATATATATATATATATATATATATATATATATATATATATATATATATATATATATATATATATGAAATACTTGACTTGGTGAATTCTAGCTGTCAATATACTCCTCCCCTCTTAACCACGCCCCGCCCCACCCCTGACCACGCCCCCCCACCTCCCGAAATCGGACGTCTCAAGGTTGGCAAGTATGCACTATTTCCACATTCATCCATTCACACGCTGATGGCGGGAGCTGCCATGCAAGGCCCTAACCGCGACCCATCAGGAGCAAGGGTGAAGTGTCTTGCTCAAGGACACTTGGTAGAAGCTGGGGATCGAACCATGAACCCTCAGGTTGCTGGCACGGCCACGCCGTCCCCATTGTAGTACGTTTAACTGTTGAGGGACCGAGGTCCAATGTTAAGAACACACTCTAAAAAAAGTATGCGTTCATTCATCACTAAATTGTAGAGTTAATATTATCGTATGACGTGAGGACAGTTTTGACTTCGCTCTATAGCCTGTCTGGGTGTAATAGAGAGTAAAACGATTTTTTTACGTCTATTTTAAGTACAGAAATTGTCACATGGTCCCTGGCGCGAGTGGTTGCCTTTGGAGGAGCAGCCGGGAAGCTTCACTCTTATCAGTCCGCCGCTTGGGGACCACAGAGCGGCCACTCGCTGACAACTTCCTCGCCCCTTCTTCCTCCTAACCCGGACGTGGCTTCTCAAAAGCCACGGGGAGTCGACTGTCGTTTACCGTTTTTGTGTATTTATTTTTTTTTTTAATCAGCGAGCAGAACCGGGCACGATGCAGGCACCCGGTACTGCTTCTGGAGCCCGGGCACAGGTGGATTCCCGCCCCAGAAGAGCGATGGCGATGCGGCACGGCAGCGTCTAAAGACCCGCCTCTGTCCGCGGAGCACCAGCGTTAGCAGGCTAGCGTTAGCCACCTAGCATTAGCGAGCTAACGGAACCAGCCCATCAGTCTGTGTGGTGTAGACGTCACCTTTGCCTTCCATTCTCAACGACCAAATGGCAGCCGGATAAGACGTCCTTGTGGATATATCATTATTTATTCCCCACGCCATGTTCCTCGTCGAGTATTAACCCGGTAAGTGACTTCTTTTTGACTGTTAGTCGTTAGCTAGCGGGCTCTCGAGCTAGCATTGGCTCTCTGCTAATCAGCAGAATGAACTTGCTGTCAGAAGACGTCATGCAATTGCAATCATTTTACCATAATTGTGTTAATGCACCTGCACGGTGGTGTGCTAATTATGTTATGTTGCTGCGAGAAGTGACACGATGATGACCACCGTCCATCCTTCATCCATCCAGTGGACATTCTGCTTTGCATGCACCGTCACGATGTTTACAATCTCGCTTCAACGATTCCACATCCGGCAAATGTCTGCACCCGTTCACCCCCACTCTACCATCAATTCTAAGACGAAACTGTCTTTCGAAGGCGAATATTTCCTGCAAGCCTACAAGCGATGCCAATGCAGTAAACATAACTTAATGCAGTGTTTTTCAACCACTGTGCCGTGGCACCCGTGACATAGAGTCTGGTGTGCCGTGGGAGATGATCTAATTTCACCTATTTTGGTTAAAAATATTTTTTGCAAACCAGTAATTATAGTCTGCAAATAATGTGTTGTTGTTGTTGAGTGTCGGTGCTGTCGAGAGCTCTGCAGAGTAACCGTGTAATACTCTTCCATATCAGTAGGTGGCAGCAAGTATCTAATTGCTTTGTAGATGTTGGAAACAGCGGGAGGCAGGGTGCAGGTAAAAAGGCATACCTGCCAACTACTCCGGTTTTCCCGTAATTAGTACGGTTTTCATCAACCTATTCCGGTTTACGGTTGCAGTGATAAAAAATATGGTTTTTCATTAATTAAATTTAAGTTTTATTCACAAAATCGCGTAACAACAATGACAATCGACACTGCTTCCCGTAACTTCCTATCGAGACATTCCGAATGCCACACGCGAGGCTATTTATAGCACCGCTGCCAAGCACGAGGCCATTGTTTCCAAACGAGCGAGCGATCATGGAATCAGCCGGAGAAAAATCGCATACGAGTCTTAAACCGAAAAGAAAACTGCAGTCATTCCGTGAAGAATATTCAAAAGCCTATCCGGGAATAATTATCCGTTCCAAAAAGGGTGAAAACTACGCGAATTGCACCTTGTGCAGACAAGATTTTTCGATCGGACACGGAGGAATTAGCGATGTAAAAGACCACGTTGGGGCAAAAAAACACAAGTCTAATGCCGTTGCCAGCGATACAAGTGGAAAACTTTCAACGTTTTTCGTCGCCCAAACAGATTCTTTGGATGTGATAAATGCCGAAGTTTTATTTACGGAGGCAATAATTGAGCAAACAAAAAGGTAATGACACCAATGTTATCTATTGGAATTGTTTAGTACTGTTATACTGTTAAAAGTGTTTATACTATTTATGCTTTCAAGTCCAAGTTGAAGAAATCTTGTTAAATGTTGACAGCATAACTACCAAAATACAGAAGTATGTCCTTAATATTTTTCAATCAATCAATCAATCAATCAATCTTTATTTATATAGCCCTAAATCACAAGTGTCTCAAAGGGCTGCACAAGCCACAACGACATCCTCGGTACAAAGCCCACATAAGGGCAAGGAAAACTCACCCCAGTGGTTTTTGCAGTGCTATTTCTGTTGAAAAGTTAAATTGATTACATTAGAGATGTGATGTGCCACTTTTCAAGTGTCTGATGGCTTAAATTAATTTTCATTAATTTTTCATATTTTGAATTCTTTTGAAAGGCTTACAAAAAAACTACATTTGAATTGTAATTCCATGCTATTGACAGGACTATTAATTTTAATGAAGTTAGCTTACCATGTTTACAGTATGATAATTGTGATAGAAATGTGAATTTTAGGCACAGAATATTTTTTACAATTGAACAAGGCAGTAGATTATACAAGCTTGGACAGAAAGTTAATAATGACACCAATTTTTTTTTTTATGAAATTGTTTAGTACTGTTTTACCATTTGTTTACTGTAAAAAGTGTTTATACTGTTTACACTTTCAATTAACAAATTGAAGTCTTGTGAAAGGTTGACTGGATAACTGGCATTAACTGTCAAACTATTGAAGTTAGCTTACAGAATAAACATGTCAATCAACCCATATGATTTTTGCTGTAATATTTTTGTTTTGAAAAGTCACTGACTGATAGAAAAGTGATGGTTTTAGCAACATTTTAACCTGTCTGAATGCTAATAATCATTTTGCGTCGGGGGGCGAAGGAACCCCCCACCAGGACTTTGTCCTGGACCTACCGGGGCCTGCGGCCCCTGGACCCTGGCTACTAGGTTTTTCTGATTTCAAAAGTTGGCAGGTATGAAAAGGTGTCTAATGCTTACACCAAAAATAAACAAAAGGCGAGTGTATGGCGTCACATTAGTGCCAAAAATCCGAGCGCATAAAAACTGTTATCGCGCGCTGATTCTCCACTTCGACACCCTTTTGCGCGCGCGACGCCTTTCTGCGCGCTCTCTGTGTACTCCTGGCATCTCTCCTCGCGCTGTCATGTTTCTTTTTGGCACTTTGGGGGCGGGTATGCTTAGACGGCCCCTTCTTTCTGATTGGTCAGGCGAAAAATGCTGAAAAATGCTCAGAGCCAATCAGAAGTATAGCGGGGCGGGTCATCGTCAATATGCATCAAGATTTACGGAGGAAGAAGTGGATAAAAAAATGCCGCGCGTTGATGAAGGTTATTTCATACCACATAAACACAATACAGGGTAATACAAAATGTGACCCAAATAAATAATAAGACAACAAACACCATAATCACATCTTTCAGCCAGAACTGGTCCACCAGCAATAACATCCAACCATAACATTTTATATTTTCACTTCTTCTTGAACATTTGTTTTCTAATTTATGGAATTTCTTTTGATTCAGCCATAAAATTAATGAAATAATCTTTGAATTTTGTTTTTAAAATGTTAAAAATAGCTTTTAATAATGTATTCTGAAACAGTTTAAAATAATCAGAGAACTGACTAACACTGACCCTGCACAATTAAGTCTTTTTTTTTTTAAAGCGAAAGAGGTAATTTCAACAGGTACAGCATCCTATGTCATATCTACATGTAATAAGATTTGTAACAAGGCAAACCGTTTGTAAATTGGTCGAAAATCAAGCAAATTATGGTAATTTAATTAGTACATGTACCATTGACATCAATGTAATGATTGAGGCTAGATGTCCGAGGTAAGATGGCTACAACGTTGCTACACTGGAGAATGATTGGTCATATGAAAAATGCTCACAGCCAATCAGAAAGAAGGGGCCGTCTAAGCATACCCGCCCCCAAAGTGCCAAAAAGAAACATGACAGCGCGAGGAGAGATGCCAGGAGTACACAGAGAGCGCGCAGAAAGGCGTCATGCGCGTGCAGAAAGGCACCGCGCGCGCGCGCAGAAAGGCGTCGCGCGCGCAAAAGGGTGTCGCGCGCGCGCAAAAGGGTGTCGCGCGCGCGCAAAAGGGTGTCGCGCGCGCGCAAAAGGGTGTCGCGCGCGCGCACGAAGTGGAGAATCAGCGCGCGATAACAGTTTTTATGCGCTCGGATTTTTGGCACTAATGTGACGCCATACGAGTGCCCCTAAGAAAAGCCATTGAAGCTTAGGGAAGGCTATGCAGAACGAAACTAAAACTGAACCGGCTGCAAAGTAAACAAAAACAGAATGCTGGACGACAGCAAAGACTTACTGTGGAGCAAAGACGACGTCCACAATGTACATCCGAACATGACATGACAATCAATAATGTCCTCACAAAGAAGGATAAAAACAACTGAAATATTCTTGATTGCTAAAACAAAGTAGATGCGGGAAATATCGCTCAAAGGAAGACATGAAACTGCTACAGGAAAATACCAAAAAAAGAGAAAAAGACACCAAAATAGGAGCGCAAGACAAGAAGTAAAACACTACACACAGGAAAACAGCAAAAAATTCAAAATAAGTCAGGGCGTGATGTGACAGGTGGTGACAGTACACCTACTTTGAGACAAGAGCTATAGTCATGCATGTTTGGTTACGATTTAAAGTCATATCCAACGACTTTTTACTGTCAACTGAATTTCGTTTTTTAATGATTTCTGCTGGTGGTGTGCCTCCGCATTTCTTCAACGCAAAAAATGTGCCTTGGCTCAAAAAAGGTTGAAAAACACTGACTTAATGCATTCCACTGGTCAAAATATTAGGCACACCTAATACACTTAAAATGTTCAGACCTGGAATAAGAAGCAGATTGCAAGTAAAGCCATCATAATCTAAACCAGGAGTAGAAGACAAAAGATAACACATTTTTAAATGTTTTAATAATGAACAATAGTTGTTGTTTATTGAGTATGTCATAGTCAGCTCCACATCACACATGTAGTACATAATATTCATACATATCTCCATATATATATACTACTGGTCCAATTTAGCACTACATGTATTAATCAAGGTCTGCTCGTTACTCTCAGGCAAAAAACAACAAAACCACGATTACAAAAGACATATATGCAACAACTAATCGATTAAAATCGATTATAAAAATAGTTGGGGATTAATTTAGTCATCGTTTCGTTAGATCTATGCTATGCGCATGTGCAGAGGCAATTTTTTCTTATTTAAATTTTTTTTTTTTTAAATTTAATTTAAATTTAAATTTTTTAATAAACCTTTATTTATAAACTGCAACATGTACAAACAGCTTAGAAACAATCAAAATAAGTATGCTGCCAGTATGCTGTTTTTTTCCCCAATAAAATACTGGAAAGGATAGAAATGTAGTTTGTCTCTTTTATCCGATTATTAATTGAAGTAATAATCGACAGATTAATCAATTAGCAAATTAATCGTTAGTTGCAGCCATAATCTCCAGTGAACAGTCTTGTGCTCAATGGCAATATTATTTCACAAAAAATAAAATAGAATTAAACACATGAACGTTAACGCATTAACTATAAGTTTCTTTAGTGGTGCTAATTATGGCGTTCAGTTAATGTTGAGCCACAAGCGGGAAAACAGCGAGCAGGAATGCACAAAGAAAAGGGTGCATTACGAAAGTCCCATTTGTTAAAAAAAAGCACAGTGTTTAAAGTACATTTCATTAACGCAAACTAATTGTGGTAATAAGTACTTAAAAAAAAAAAATCTATCTGCAAATACCCCAATATTTATAGTCCAAAACCAGGAGGGTGTGCCTGGGCAGAGATGGTTTCTCCTTATCGTAGTGAGAAAAACAACTGTTTTGATGCAAACGAGCAATCCTAACTGTCAAAGCCAACGACAGGCACATCTAATACACTTAAAATGTTCAGACCTGGCATAACAAGCAGATTGCAAGTAAAACCATCATAATCTAAAACCCACCATAATCCTAAACAGGAGTAGAAGACAAAAGATAACGCAATAACTATATATTTTATTAGTGCTAATTTTGGCGTTCAGTTAATGTTGAGCCACAAGCAGGAAAATAGCGAGCAGGAATGCACAAAGAAAAGGGTACATTACGAAAGTCCTATTTGTTAAAAAAAGCACAGTGTTTAATGTACATTTCATTAACGCAAACTAATTGTGGTAATAAGTACTTAAAAAAAAAAAAATCTATCTGCAAATACCCCAATATTTATAGTCCAAAACCAGGAGGGTGTGCCTGGGCAGGGATGGTTTCTCCTTATCGTAGTGAGAAAAACAACTGTTTTGATGCAAACGAGCAATCCTAACTGTCAAAGCCAACGACAGGCACACCTAATTCTCTTAAAATGTTCAGATCTGGTATAACAAGCAGATTGCAAGTAAAACCATCATAATCTAAAACCCACCATAATCCTAAACAGGAGTAGAAGACAAAAGATAATGCAATAACTATATGTTTTTTTATAAATGCTAATTTTGGCGTTCAGTTAATGTAGAGCCATAAGCGGGAAAATAGCGAGCAGGAATGCACAAAGAAAAGGGTACATTACGAAAGTCCTATTTGTTAAAAAAAAGCACAGTGTTTAAAGTACATTTCATTAACGCAAACTAATTGTGGTAATAAGTACTTAAAAAAATAAAAATAAAATCTATCTGCAAATACCCCAATATTTACAGTCCAAAACCAGGAGGGTGTGCCTGGGCAGGGATGGTTTCTCTTTATCGTAGTGAGAAAAACAACTGTTTTGATGCAAACGAGCAATCCTAACTGTCAAAGCCAACGACAGGCACATCTAATACACTTAAAATGTTCAGATCTGGCATAACAAGCAGATTGCAAGTAAAACCATCATAATCTAAAACCCACCATAATCCTAAACAGGAGTAGAAGACAAAAGATAACGCAATAACTATATGTTTTTTTATTAGTGCTAATTTTGGCGTTCAGTTAATGTTGAGCCACAAGCGGGAAAATAGCGAGCAGGAATGCACAAAGAAAAGGGTACATTACGAAAGTCCTATTTGTTAAAAAAGCACAGTGTTTAAAGTACATTTCAATAACGCAAACTAATTGTGGTAATAAGTACTTAAAAAAAAAAAAATCTATCTGCGAATACCCCAATATTTATAGTCCAAAACCAGGAGGGTGTGCCTGGGCAGGGATGGTTTCTCCTTATCGTAGTGAGAAAAACAACTGTTTTGATGCAAACGAGTAATCCTAACTGTCAAAGCCAACGACAGGCACATCTAATACACTTAAAATGTTCAGACCTGGATTAACAAGCAGATTGCAAGTAAAGCCATCATAATATAAAACAGGAGTAGAGGACAAAAGATAACACATTTATAAAAATGTAAATAATCAACAATAGTTGTTGTTTATTGAGTATGTCATAGTCAGCTCCACATCACACATGTAATACACAATATGCATACATATCTCCAGTGAACATTCTTGTGCTCAATGGGGATATTGTTTCACAAAAAATAAAATTGAATTAAGAAAATTAAATTAAATTAAACACATTAACTTTAACGCATTAACTATAAGTTTCTTTAGTGGTGCTAATTTTGGCATCCATTTAATGTTGAGCCACAAGCGGGAAAATAGCGAGCAGGAATGCACAAAGAAAACGGTACATTACGAAAGTCCCATTTGTTAGAAAAAGCATAGTGTTTAAAGTACATTTCATTAACGCAAACTAATTGTGGTTAGAAATACTTTAAAAAAACTACTCAGCTGAAACATTGATACAACTGTGCTACAAATTGAAAATAAGAAGTGAACATATACAGTATGTATGCGTAAGAAACTTCTTCCCATTCCTTTTTGAGCATGTTGTAAGGAGAAATGGAAAATATGTGTCGTATCGTGTTGAAAGTGCATTCATGTTGGAAATAAACTTCAACTTCGACCAACACTTTGCACTATTTTCTTACACTTTACGAAGCATTTCTCACATACTCCTTATTTCTGCACCTTCATTTTAAGAGCTTATTGTTAAGTGTTCAATGGGATTTTACTATTTGGTGTTTTCCATGCTTATGTTGACATTTCCTTTCTTTTCTCCCTTGATAGGTGAGGGGATTATAGTTTTAGAAATACAAATATTTACATGTAATATATTTTCCTCCTGCTCCCTATTTTCCATAGATAATACAAATATCAGTAATCTGTCACGGCCAACGCGATGTGTTATTGACGAGGCAGGAGTTGAAGATGAAGTGCGTCAAAAAGTTGGTCAACTTGATTGTCGCGGCAAAGACAGTGCCAAGATTAGCTGCCGTGTTGTTGTTTTCCACCAGTCCCGACTGATGAATATCTTCATGGATCGCCACAACGTAATAATAGAAAATAAGACAAATAAGTTTCAAGTTTATTCACAATACCATAGAACAATTACAATAGTAGTGAATAACATTTAAGGATGTTGGTAAGTGAAAGGGTCCCCCAAATAAGCTAGAAGAAGCTTTTGACAGGGGGTCCAGAGGACAGTATATACATGGAATGCTAAAACATGGTGGCAAGCACAAAAAAACGCTATATGATAAACACTAGATAATAGTAATAAAGCAAGCATACACATACATACATACATACATACATTAATTTCAACCATGCAAAACCCAACAGTAGTCTACCCCACATGAGGCATTAGAGATAGGTGGTTAATAGGTAAGTTTTCAGTTTCTTTTTGAAGTTGGAGAATGAATACAGCATCTTGAGGCTCTCATCAAGCCGGTTCCAAATCTTTGGTCCCCTGCATACAACACTTCAAGCAGTACAAGTCAGTAGACGATGTTTACCTGATATCAGATCTAAGTTACGAGTGTTGTGGAATGTGGGCATGCTGGGGATGATAGATAGGAACCAAGCTACAGAGCCTAAGATTCAGCCTTGTGGATGACTTGATAGGTTAGACTAGCATTGTGATAAATATTGAACTCTGTCAGTCTTAAGAGATGATAATTATGGAATAGATGTTGAGTGGGGCAAAAAACTTGGACCATGACAGGGCCCGTATGATTTTCTTTTGCATGGATTCTAATTTGTGAAGGTAGGTAGGGAAGGTGTTACACCAGATGATATTAGAGTAGTTTAGATGTGGTTCAAAGAGAGTTTTATATAGAGTAAGTAGAGCATAAAGAGGAAGATAATGACGATGGTGAAAGAACAGGCCAACATATTTGCATAATTTGTTTAACAGATGGCTAATGTGATATTTGAATAGAGATATTCGTCAATTATGACCCCCAGCACTGTATTTGTAAGACATGTATTTTAGGGATGTCCCGATCCAGGTTTTTGCACTTCCGATCCAATACCGATATTGTTTTTGCAGTTCCGATCCGATACCGATACTGACCGATACCGATACTGACCGATACTGGCCTATCCGAGCATGTATTAAAGTTTAAAGTTATTTAGCCTACTTAGTTGTCAGAATCATGTTGAAAAGGGTTTTAGTACTCTTGATAACAACTAGCCAGTTGAATTAGGGGAGTTTGAATAATATACAATGGTTGGTAACAAGAAACTGACCTGTTTATTCAAGGATAAACACAAAACAGACAAAATTATACATGACAAACCGAAATGGCATCATTGAACTAGGGCTGGGAGATATGGCCTTTTTTTAATATTGCGATATTTTAAGGCCATATTGCGATACACGATATATATCTCGATATTTTGCCTTAGCCTTGAATGAACACTTGATGCATATAATCACAGCAGTATGATGATTCTGTGTGTTTTGATTGATTGATTGAGACTTTTATTAGTAGGTTGCACAGTGAAGTACATATTCCGTACAATTGACCACTAAATGGTAACACCCGAATAAGTTTTTCAACTTGTTTAAGTCGGGGTCCACTTAAATTGATTCATGATACAGATATATACTATCGTATATACTATCATCATAATACAGTCATCACACAAGATAATCACATTGAATTATTTACATTATTTATAATCCGGGGTGTGGAGGGGGGCGCCGTATGTAAGTGTCAAAAAGACAGCCTAAAGAGTTTGAAATAAGAATAAATCTAAAGTTAAAATATAGGGTAGAAATGCACCCATTTGCAGGAAATGTAGTCTTGATTTTCAAACTTTTCTTTCAAGGCTTGCATATCTACATTAAAACATTCTTCTTCATACTGCATTAATATATGCTACTTTTAAACTTTCATGCAGAGAAGAAAATCACAACTAAAAAAATCACTAATTTTTTCATACGGTAATGATGTGGAAATTTTTGCCTCGGCATTTTGATGGTGTGGACGTGTGGCACCGAATGGAGATAAGCGTCTCGACAGACGTTACAATATTTGAACAATGATGACTAAAACTGTTTTCTCTGTCGTGTCCGTGTGTCGAAAATTGTTATGCGCTTATTTTTTTATTTGATTTTGTGCGTGGCATAGATTTGCCGTGCGCAGAGGACGCTTGAGCAGTGCGCAATTGCACAGGCGCGCACCTTAGAGGGAACGTTGGTCACACGGCTGCGCTAGCATCACAGCTAACGTTAGCCATGCTGCTACCTCTCTGCTGGGAAAGGGCGTATACGTATGTGACGTATGACGTGACAGTATGTGACGTGTGTAAGAAGGTGCGCTTGCTGTCTGTGAGAGGGAGACACAGAAAAGAGTGAGAAGAGCCTGTCGTGTAATGCCAGCAGCTAAAAGCAACTGCGTGAGAATCCACAGACCTGTGGATGTGTTGAAGGTGTGCTGGGAAATGCGAAACGGAAATTAGGGAGCAGCAGAAAAGTGGAATGTATTATTTAAATAGGTGCGTTGGAAAACACGGACCGGAGTTTTTTTTAAAACTGGATCTGGATCGGCATTTTCCTATGCCTTGCCGATACGCATTTTTTGGCAAATATCGGCGGACATCCCTAATGTATTTATATTTATTTTTAAAATATTTATTTGATCTTTTAGTTATTTAAGTTTATTTTTCTATGTATTTTTTTAATATGCCCATTTATTTACATGTAAAACATTTATTAATACACCATTGGACAATAATGCAGCGTGTTTCAAGTCTAGGCATAATAATGTAATATATTATTGTAGCAATGAGAGCTTTAGGTTTAAAATATTTCCAGTACCAGAAAGCACACACAAGGATGCATCAATTATTATCATAACAATAAATGTGTTAGAAACGGTCAAGTTATCGAATCAGCAATGACGATAGTTAAGAGGCTACAATTATTGGTGGTCGCGTCAACAACAGCACCACATGAGCATTAGCTCTGTGTTGTCTGTGCTTTTCCCTCGGCTTTTGGACAGAAGTGAATAAAAAAAGAATATCTATCACCCCACACGCGGAAGCCATTTGGCAACTGCTCGGCTCTTTGGCGAAAGAGATGAGTTTTTACCCCACCCGGGAGACAGGTGGGGCGCTCACCCGAGAAGGGTGCAGGGCGGCTGACATAAAGTGTTGATGCGGCTGAAAATTGGAATTTTGTCGGGAGCGGCGAGTGTGTGTAAGGAGGTGCACACGTCCCCGTAAACATGATCTTCCCAGACAAACGTTCTTTCCCCTCACGATGACATCATTTCTCACACTCAAATTCCGCCTTTAATAGTATATTCTGTTTCTTTCCGTTAATGTGGAAATTCTAGCTCCCTGCGCTCCAAACCGATGAGAAAGGAATAAAAACTTGATCCGAACTAAGGTTACGTAATATACACGATATAAATGAGACATTCTCGCTGTTTAATGTAGGCATCTTCAACGCATTGTAGGGTCCACGCTAGCTGGCTAGCGGCTAATGTCCCTCCATTGTGCGAGGTCGCTTCTAAATCACTAATCCTTGTCGCCATGGTGGCAAATAAAGTGTGTTTCTTACAAGTAACATTATCACTGGAGCACACACAATAGGAGGATACAAGAAGGCATGCCAACCGCTACTTTAAAACTTTTTGTATGTAAACAAGGGTGGGCAGAGTGATGCAAATATCAACAGTAATGATATTAAGTATATAATCAGTGTCCGGTCGATACCACAGTTACTAGGTCGATCATTTTTATCATCAACATGTTGTTATTCTTTACAAACTCAGGAAATCAGAGCCAATGGCATTTTTAGTTTTGCACTATTGGACTTTATTATACATTTTGTATGTCATTAAAAGGTAATAAGGAAATCATTGACTGATATTGTTACACTGCCTCCTTATGTTTTTGTCTGATTATAATTTCGATTAAAAATTGAATCACCACGATCTTGAAAATGTGAAGTATCAGGATTGCTCAATCACACACTTCCAGCTTCACAATAATAGCGCCACGCTCACATCCGGTCTAACTTCCGTAACAAAATGAAAAATCGTCGCATATTACGATCATGCTTTGTCAAAGATGTTTTGTAATGTAATCTGTGATATTCAAGCGAAATTAAAATTTTCTGGCAGATTGAAATAAATTCTATATTATTTTTTAACCCTTTGTGGTTGATGGTCCGCAATTACAGAATGTTTAGCAGGCTGAGTATTACATTTTATTATAAAATAGAGAAGGTTAAAACATTGTCGTGCAGCAAAATTAATCTGGTTATTTTATACAACATGTACAGAATATTGGAAACATTTATTTAGGTACAAATATCACAGATTACATTAGCAAACATCTTTGACAATCAAACCATGGTCGTAACAATCCACATTTTGTGTTGTTAATGTGTGAAACTGCTATGTAAACCATGGAAGTGTAGCTCCTTCCTTGAACGCAAGTGCTCCTACAGCAAGAATACACGTTCTGTATTCCTACAAAATACAAAATCTGTCAAGACACGAACGCTCTGCAGGTAATATTTTTATTGTCGTTAAAACTGTTATTTTGTATGTAATTAATTGTATGTGAAGTATCAGTATCGGCATTGATATAACCGATACTGCCCCTGTATCTACTTGGTATAAGTGATTTTTACTTTTGAACAGAAGTGTAGATATAAACATGTTTATGGAGGTTATTTGTGTCTTTATTACAAAAGCTTAATTTTACACTGCATTTATGTAACTGAATTTTTTGCATTTGAATTTTGTAAACACATTTTTTTTTTTACATCAAATTATCCTGACAATTTCATTGAAAAAAAACCCAGTGTATAAAAATTCAGTTTAAAAAATTCTGTGTCGAAACATTCGCTGCTTTAAAATGCAAGACTCACTTCCGGTAAATTAAGACTGAAGCAATCGATCCTGTCTTAGAAGCAGCCAATGTCAAGTTTGAGGTCATGTGACACGGGTCTTGCAAAACAGCATAAAATAGAGCTACCTGGGCATAATACAACATAATTAACATTTCAATGGATATTTTTAAACTATAGAAATTATTTCAATGGTTAGAATCTGCACATAATTTTGTTTCAATGAAATTGTCAGCATAATTTGATGTAATAAAAGTAAGTTCACAAAATTCAAATGCAAAAAAATTCCGAACCGTGTCAGGTCAACCGAGCGGTTTGGATTGTTTTCATAAACCGTTCCCTCCTCGGTATTTAGTATACACGTCATGAGTTCGTGGCATGTTTGCATCATAACTCATGATCAGGTTTTAGTGCTTACACTATTGACGACAACGAGGAAAAATACTTTTATTAACACGAGCAGGCAGCATGGGCATACGGAAGTTGATTGAAATGACAGTTATGATTTATGGCCTGGCGGCTCGCTGCTCTCTAAATGCTAACGAGTGTGAGGCGAGGCTGCCTGGATAAAAATTCTTGAGAGGAATATGAAATAATGTTAGAAGATTAATGTAACAATGTCAGATCCTCACACTTTTGTACAAATTGTGCAAAGATTTTGTACAAAAGTGTTAACTTTGTTTGTTGTAAAACTGCCATGTGTGTTGACATAATTTGAACAATTTTCTTTATTCCAAATAATGACTCATTCCATGAAGTGACATTTTTTCAAAATAAAATGGCTATTTTCCTGTAAAATTACCACTACATTACAACTAACTACATTCGTGTACACATACATTATTTTACCTATTCTTTAAAAAATAAAATGATAACAGTCTTCTCGAAAAAGAGCAAGTCATAACATTTTGAATTTATTAATTGAAGATTGATATTTTTTCTTGTGCTATGGCGACACAATCTATGCAGTTCCAACTATTTTTCTATCGATTATTCTATGGATTATTTTTTCGATTAATTGGTTAATCTATAGATTATTTTTCCTTTTACCGATTATTTTTTTTATTTGAAATGAAGATGAAAAAATAAATGTAGGCCAGTTTTTTCAAAAGGCATGGCCTTTATTTACAAAAAAAAAAAGTATGGCCACTCAGCCAACATTGACAACAACATGACAAAATATTCTGTAACAATGTAAACATTTAAAACTTTTAACATTTAACAAAATTAAAAGTAGCTTATTTGCTTTTTAATGTGCAAATATAAAAGTAAACATCCAGTGCAAATCTTAATATCCTGCAATAGTATAAGCATTACAAAAGTAAAAGTATTGCTTATTTTGCTTTAAAATGTGCAAAAATAAAGATAAACATCCAATACAAAAAAGTGTGTATTTCCTTGAATTGGCGCCGGGTTTATAGTGTTCGCATGCCTCGAATTACTGCCGAGTCAAACTCGTTTCGCAAAGTAATTAGCGCATGCTTAGCATTACCGCCAGCTCAGGATTAACGCCGGGTCAAACTCGTTTCTCAAAATATTAATTTTATTAGCGCATGTCTAGAATTTCCACTGGGTCAAACTTGTTTCGCAATATAATTAGCATATGCCTAGAACTTTCGCCGGGTCAAACTCATCACGTCACTAGTCATCATTTTCAAAATGGAGGAGGCTGATTTCAATCATTTGAAATCGCATAAAGGGAAGAAGAGCTATTCAGTAGGATTTTAGGTCTAAGCTATTGAATATGCTAAAAAGAACAGTAAGCAGCTATGTTTTATTTAAATACCGTAGCTGCGTGTGTCAAATATGAGTCATTAAATGACTCCCGCCTCCTGCTGGTAGAGGGCGCTAGTGATCCTTCTTGCGACTACCGGTACTGCAGAAGACCGGTGCTGCAGAAGAAGCCAAAAGCAACAAGAGTGAGCAGTGATCATTTGCTTGCACTATTAACATGGAGGATTACATATCTAAAATAAAACAGTTTTCTAAACTGGACTTTCAATCGAAGCAGGAGGTAATACTTAAAGGAATATCTCCATCGAGACAGAGAGACTTTTAAAACTGAAGAAAGATAAGGAAGACTGCTTTTGATCAGAATACTCATTTATAAGTAAAGGTAAGACCATAATAACGTTTTTTTTTAATTAAATGTGCTTTTCATGATGGTATCCTTACATCACTCAAATTTATAAGCGCAGGCCTAAATTTACCCCACGCCTTTTGGTAAGCGCAGGAGTGAGAAGAGGTTTTAAATTAATTAGCGCCCCGGACGCTATTCAAGGAAATAAGGTATACGACGCGTCGACGCACAAAAACGGCGTCGACGTATTTACGTAATCGATGACGTCGACGCGTCGTTTCAGCCTTACTTTTTTCCTTACCTTATTGCAGTGGTTCTTAACCTTGTTGGAGGTACCGAACCCCACCAGTTTCATATGCGCATTCACCGAACCCTTCTTTAGTGAAAAATAAAAATATTATTTTTTTCAAATTCAAGACAAAGTTATATGTTTTTTTTTACTGGTGCACAAAATGAACCGTGCATGAACATCACCTTGTTCAAAGAACAAAACCAACACAGTGCATGAACTCACAACAAATGACACACTTGCAAATCAGATGGAAAATTAGAGGGAACATTGTTTGGGGGTATCCATAATACGCCGATAGGGAGAAGTTTTTATTTACACGATGAGTCAGGTGTGTCGAGCTCCGCGGTGGAGGCTCCGCCGAACACCTAGGGTTCGATCGAACCCAGGTTAAGAACCACTGCCTTATTGTCTTACTAGTACTAGTTTTCTCCGAAAAAGTTTTTTTTACCTGTAAAATTCCGATTTCATGTAATATGCCATCTTTTTCTGTATATTTTATTTATATTTATTTTGACTATGTTCTCGGCAGGGAAATAAATAAATACCAAATACCGTTTTATACAGATTATAGAGCGCACCCACTAAATTTTAGGAGAACATTTTAACGACTATAAGCCGCAGATCTATACGTTGTGAAGTGAGTTATTTACACAGAAATATTTTGTAAATGTTACATACCTTAATCGTTTCCCAACGATCTATGTAACACGGCAGTAAAACAGCTGATCAAGCAAAACAAAAGTCATCGTCATGGACCCACTAGCTGTGGAAACTAGCTCTCCAATCAGCTAAACAGACTCAACTTCACGGTGACGTTTTGGGTAATTTACGAAACTGAAACAATACAAAAAAGAATGCCATTGTAAGTTGATAATACTAACACACACTTGTAAACGTGTTAGCATATTAGCTAGTGCTAATGAAGCTAGTTTGATTACATTAAGATAGCACATACAAATATGCATGAAATCCTTCCTACAGACATCACACATGGGACGGTTTAGTAAGTAAGAATTGTTTTAGTTATATTGTAAAACTTACAAACTTTACTGGGAGTGATGAATGAAGAATCCATACGAGTAGAAACACTATGGATGGCTAAAAGACAGACAGCCAGCTCTTCTACTTTCGGTCTAAACAGAAGGGTACTGCAGCACCTGCAGTGAGTGAAGTCGTCCAAAAAATGGCGCCACGGCACAAACAATAACACACCCTTTAGATGTCTTTTTTTTTTTTTTTTTTTTATAAACTATTTGCATTATGGCCATGAGCGAAGAAAAATCCATAAATTATCTCCACAGTCTTATAAGCCACAGAGTCAAAGCGTAGAAAAAAAGTAGCAGCTTACAGTCCGGAATTTACGGTAATTCTCATAAAACTGCAACTTTTTATAGACGTAAAGTTACGACTGTATTCTCATAAACTGGTCATTAAAATCTTTTTACACAATGTGTACAACTTAATTCTCTTGTAAGAGTTAGACTATTTAGGCGATATCTTCTTTGGCCTGGAAGAGTAGGACTTTAATCTTATTCTCACAGAAACGTTTTTCTTCGAATACGAAATGATTACGATTGTGAAATGTCACTTTTTTCTTGTGGTATTGCATTTATGTAATAAATACCTTTTAACCTTAAACGGTATCAATGATAAACTGCAGTAAAACTCACAACTGTTAGTATTACTTATATACTATTTGCCAGCTAGCGAATACAAGAGACAGTGTACAGAAGCAATACAACATAAATCACACGAGGACTGTTACATGGGCGAAAGTTGTTACTGTAACATGAATATTGCCAAATTATATATTTTGGTATGTATTTTTCTTGTCATGGCGGTTAATGTGCGGTATATTGAAGCTTAGCTGTGCTTGTGTTTTGGCAGGACGGTCATGCCTCTCCTTTCCACGTTCACCAGCCTCTCCTCCACCGAGGAACCACTTCCTCTTTCGCTTTCCCATCCGGCCGTCAGCAGCATGAGATAATAAAGTGCACCAGTTGCCGCACGCCGCCACATACGACACCCGCGGCGCTTGTGAAGACGCCGCCCTCCTCCTCCCCCGTGCCTCGCTAAGCCCCCCGCCCCCAGCAGCCTCGCCATGACCACGCCGGCGCTCCTGCCGCTGTCGGGCCGCAGGATACCCACGCTTTCGCCGGGCGCCTCCTCCTTCCCGCACCACCGGGCCACCCTGAGGCTCTCGGAGAAGTTCATCCTCCTGCTCATCCTCAGTGCCTTCATCACGCTGTGCTTCGGCGCCTTCTTCTTCCTGCCCGACAACTCCAAGCACAAGCGCTTCGACCTGGGCCTGGAGGACGTGCTCATCCCGCACGTGGACTCGCCCAAGGAGGGCAAGCACGCCTCGGGACAGGTGGTCATACACGGGCAGGGAGGACACGACGAGCACAGGCACAGGTAAGGAAGTTTATCTGCTGTTTGTTTGACACGACACACCTTGTAAGACAACACAGGTGTGGTTCCAGCAGTCGTGCTAAACGTGATTTGTGGTTTCTAAATGAAATCATTATTTGTCGCTCCACTGGTCCGGTTGGGTTACGTATTGGTATGTGTCCATTCCTACAACAGTTTTAGGCATACTTGCCAACCTTGAGACCTCCGACTTCGGGAGGTGGGGGGCGTGGTTAAGATATATATATATATATATATATATATATATATATATATATATATATATATATATATATATATATATATATTTCACTAAGAATTCACTAAAAGTCAAGTATTTCTTATATATATATATATATATATATATATATATATATATATATATATATATATATATATATATATATATATATATATATATATATATATATATATATATATATATATATATTAGAGATGCGCGGTTTGCGGACACAACCGCGGAGTCCGCGGATTATCCGCGGATCGGGCGGATGAAATTAAAAAAAATAAGATTTTATCCGCGCGCGGGTCGGGTCGGGCGGATTAATTAGATTATTTTTTTTTTGTTTTTTTTTTTTTTGTTTTTTTTTGTTTTTTTGTTTTTGCGGGTGGCAGTTAAACCAATTCGGAAATATATATACATAGTTAAATGTTGTTACCCACATACGAAAAACGAGCAGGCACCTGCTGCATATGCCACAACAGAAGAAAAAGAAAAGAAAAGAGATGGACACTTTTACGGAGCGGAGAAGGGACGCCTCGCCGGGGTCCGGGACCGAGGCCCCTTCCCCCGAGAGGGCCCCACCGGGAGCCGTAGCTGAGGCGATCCGCGAGAAGGGCCCGACGCACGTCCAGGGTCACTACCGCGCCCACCGCACCGACACCCCGCCTCGTCCGCCTTCGCCGCGGCCGGCGTCACGCGCAGCAGGTAAGCAGGCCGGGGGCTCGTAACATGGGTCACTCCGCGCGCTCCGCCCGCGCAGCCTACCTGCCCGCCACCCCTGTTGCCGGGGGCGCGTAACAGGGGTCACTCCGCGCGCAGTGCGCTCACGAAAGGGGTGGGGCTCACCCTGGTTGATATAGAGAGCAGGACGGTGGCCATGGAAGTCGGAACCCGCTAAGGAGTGTGTAACAACCCACCTGCCGAATCAACTAGCCCTGAAAATGGATGGCGCTGGAGCGTCGGGCCCATACCTGGCCGTCGCCGGCAGCGAGACGCGCTTGGAGGTGCGCTCAGCGCGGCTCCCATATGATTGCGCACTGGTGTGCGTCTGGGTCGTGACAGCGTGGCACGCGAAAGTCTGTGCTGCATTGGATCAGTCTCCTTTCTTTAACAGGCAAAAGCTTTATAACCTCACCATACCTGCCAACTTTTGACATCAGGGTCCAGGGGTTGCAGGCCCCGGTAGGTCCAGGACAAAGTCCTGGTGGGGGGTTCCTTCGCCCCCCGACGTAAAATGATTATTAGCATTCAGACAGGTTAAAATGTTGCTAAAACCATCACTTTTCTATCAGTCACAGTGACTTTTCAAAACAAAAATATTACAGCAAAAATCATATGGGTTGATTGGCATGTTTATTCTGTAAGCTAACTTCAATAGTTTGAAATTATTTTGACAGTTAATGCCAGTTATCCTGTCAACCTTTCACAAGACTTCAATTTGTTAATTGAAAGTATAAACAGTATAAACACTTTTTACAGTAAACAAATGGTAAAACAGTACTAAACAATTCCATAAAAAAAAAAATTGGTGTCATTATTAACTTTCTGTCCAAGCTTGTATAATCTACTGCCTTGTTCAATTGTAAAAAATATTCTGTGCCTAAAATTCACATTTCTATCACAATTACCATACTGTAAACATGGTAAGCTAACTTCATTAAAATTAATAGTCCTGTCAATAGCATGGAATTACAATTCAAATGTAGTTTTTTTGTAAGCCTTTCAAAAGAATTCAAAATATGAAAAATTAATGAAAATTAATTTAAGCCATCAGACACTTGAAAAGTGGCACATCACATCTCTAATGTAATCATTTGAACTTTTCAACAGAAATAGCACTGCAAAAATATTAAGGACATACTTCTGTATTTTGGTAGTTATGCTGTCAACATTTAACAAGATTTCTTCAACTTGGACTTGAAAGCATAAATAGTATAAACACTTTTAACAGTATGTCGTGCTGTGAAATACAGCCGACAGGATTGCGCACCAAACACGAAGCAAGGCCAAAGTGCATATGCATGGTGCAGGAGAACAAAGGACTTCTTTCATTTAAGGTTTGTGATAAACCATCAAACTCATTCGTTAAAAGGACTCTATAGTAATATAAAGCAAATTTTTCTGGACATTATCATGCAAGAAAAGTTTATTTTTGGGACCGCGATCACCGCGTAATGATTTTTAAAGGTTGCATTACAAACATTTAACTGTCCCATGTGATCAGCCAGTGCGATTGGAAATCCATGCTCAATTATTGCCTCCGTAAATAAAACTTCGGCATTTATCACATCCAAAGAATCTGTTTGGGCGACGAAAAACGTTGAAAGTGTTCCACTTGTATCGCTAGCAACGGCATTAGACTTGTGTTTTTTTGTCCCAACGTGGTCTTTTACATCGCTAATTCCTCCGTGTCCGATCGAAAAATCTTGTCTGCACAAGGTGCAATTCGCGTAGTTTTCACCCTTTTTTTTTTTTTAATTAATGAAAAACCGTATTTTTTATCACTGCAACCGTAACCCGGAATAGGTTGATGAAAACCGTACGAATTACGGGAAAACCGGAGTAGTTGGCAGGTATGCCTCACTAATGCCTTGCATCGTCTATATTAGATATATAACAACGGGCGGGTGCGGGCGGATGGCGGGCGGGTGCAGTTCTGATCAAACGTTACATCGGGTGGATGGCGAATGGTTGACGACTTTCTGACGCGGTTGCGGATGAAATAAATTGCCTATCCGCGCATCTCTAATATATATATATAAGAAATACTTGACTTTTAGTGAATTCTAGCTATATGTATATATTTTTTATTTTTTTAATTTTTTTATTATATATATATATATATATATATATATATATATATATATATATATATATATATATATATATATATATATATATAAATAAAAGAAATATTTGAATTTCAGTGTTCTTTTTTTTACACATATACACACACATAACACTCATCTACTCATTGTTGAGTTAAGGGTTGAATTGTCCATCCTTGTTCTATTCTCTGTCACTATTTCAGAACACACACATTATACAACTATACATTATAAAATCAATAAGAAAACGGGAGCTCTAATTTGGGAGTCTGAATTAGGATCAGAAGTTCCTATATAAACATTGCGCACTCACGTCGCCTTTTTGTATTGATTACTACAGCTGTGCACTGGATACGTTCACAAATACAAACTACAACTCACAAACACTTTAGAGTTAGGCTCCACCATCAGAATGTGTACTTAAACTTATAAAGATCACATGGATATTATTCAGTGAGTTGATTCACCAAAACTAACCTGTTATACAGGAGGAAAAAGCACACAGGACGTTTCAATTGTTCACAGACTGGTCGCTCTCATCAGAATGACAAGACACTTCCGGTCTGCAGGTGATAGCATAAAATTGGGAAGAAACGCCCTACTGCCCCCTACTGACCAATGTGAATACTTATAAATGTGTAATGACAGCTCCAAAAACGAATTCAAACCACAAAATAAAATAAATAAATCAACACAAAAATGGGTGGGTCACATATGCATGTACAGTAGATGGCAGTATTGTCCTGTTTAAAAGTGTCACAACATTGCTGTTTACGGCAGACGAACTGCTTTACGGTAGACGAAAACTTGACTGCTGTTGTTGTGTGTTGTTACCGCGCTGGGAGGACGTTCATGAAACTGCCTAACAATAAACCCACATAAGAAACCAAGAAGTCGCCCTCGATCATTCTACAGTTATAACGTGATTGGGCAGGCAAGCTGTTTATATTGTGGGAAAGCGGACGTGAGAACAGGCTGTCAACACGTCACTCAGGTCCGCATGGAGCTGGAGGGGGCGTGGTCTCCAGCTCCGCCTGAATTTCGGGAGATTTTCGGGAGAAAATTTGTCCCGGGAGGTTTTCGGGGGAGGCGCTGAATTTCGGGAGTCTCCGGGAAAATCCGGGAGGGTTGGCAAGTATGGTTTTAGGCCAAGCGGGTCCAAACTCCGGCCTACGAGTTCAACTACGGAGTGTCTCCAGCTTAATTTTAAACATCTGACCGTCAAATTGCTGCAAGTTAGACACCATTTTGTGGACACTGTGAGTAATTCAGGTTAATGATCATGTATTGCACCTTGAAGTGTACACAGCACAGAATTTTTCTACATGACCCAATGCAAACCACCTCTCCCACTCACGGCGCATAAAAAACAACCAACACAGAGTAGTCAGCACACATGGTCACACATAACACAACCTGATCACCAGTGTTGGGACTAACGCGTTACACAAAGTAACGCCGTTAGTTTCGGCAGTAACTAGTAATCTTACGCGTTATTTTTTATATTCAGTAACTCAGTTGCCGTTACTACATGATGCGTTACTGCGTTACTTTACGTTATTTTTTATGTAGTATCGGCTAGAAACAGAAGATCTGAGTGTGTTTTATTAGAGCGCTGCGGTGTGGTCCTTCTGAATCTCTTGTGTGACAAGGAAGAGGCGCGCTGTGTGTGTGTCTGGGTGTGGGGAGGGAGGTAGGGTAGGGGGGGGCGTGTCTGATCATGGCGGAGCTGCAGTCGAGTTTCTTAACATGGAGATATTATCACTACTTTTCTATTGTCGAGCACAAAGAAAAGAACATTTGAGTTAAATGTAAGTTGTGTCTTGGATCCAAGATCCCATTTACTCCCCAAAACAGCAATTCAAATCTGCTGAAACAGCTACAAAAGCAACACGCTTCGACGAAGCTAGTAAAGAGAGACACACTTTACCTCCTAAACAACAGTGGCTGGATTTTAACGAGGCACTGCGCACTAAAGGTACACACACTCTGTCAATTCTCTTATATACTCTTTCATTCTAGACTTCTAGAGTGTTTGATTATCACATCACTCTAAATGTATAGACTATAAAGTTCACAAACATAAAGAGGGATCCTAGTGGGCCAGGCCAATCTTTCCTTCTCTCTAAACTAAAACTGGGGAAATGTGTAGAGTGTTCTGGGTTCAGACATGATTTTATTTCAGAATTCCTTGAGAGAAAAAAACGCCTGGTTAGGCTTTGTGTATGTAAAGTTAAAGTTAAAGTTCTTCCTTGGTTTACAGCTATGTTGTTATTATGCTGTTTGTTACTTATGTATGTTATGTTGCAACTATTTAAAATAGTTTTGTCAATTTGTTCTGGCCTGAAATAAATTAGCCCTTTGAAATATATCTTTGTCTTTGTGTGTTGTATGTAGACCACATTGCTTAGCAGAGTTCAGTGATGCAAATGCATGTCAAGTTGATCAACACATTGTATTATTCTCCAGTGCAATAACAGTACGATGTGCAGTGATGTTTTCTAATGACGTAAGTCTTCAACTATACTAAGTCTTTCAGTGCTTGGAATCTGCATCATATACTAGTTACTATGGTCATCTAATTAGTTACTATAGTCATCTAATTAGTTACTATTATCATCTAATTAGTTACTTTGGTCACTATGAGATATCTCAGAACCCTTCGCGTTCATATTTCACTGTTTGTTGCATTTTGGTTGTGTTTCTGTTGATTGTAAAATATGTTGTCAATATTCAGTGTTTTATCCTTCATAGTTAATATTGTAAATCCCACATTCTTTATTTTCATGTACACTCTGGGTGTCCCATTCAGTAAAAAAATGTCAAATTCCATTCCGTTTTTTAAGGCGGTCTGTCATAACGTTTTGAGCTTTCAATCATTACTGTGAGGTTTTGTATTAGTGTTCCTAAAAATAGATATACCGGCCCCCAGACACACTTTTTTATCTGAATCTGGCCCCTTCGAGTCAAATAATTGCCCAGGCCTGGTTTAAGGGGTTAAACGACTTAGTGTAGACATGGCCTGATTCAGGACCTGGCGGAGGTCTGCCCTGTCTTATTGTAGCAATTTTGAAATATAGAAAGAACACCAACACCACAAACTGTGGAAACCGCACAATAAACTTATGTTGGGCAACACAACGAGCAACTTCCTGCCACAATACTCTCCACCGTTTTTATGCTCAGTCTTGACATTTCTAAAGACTGAAGGCTGAACGTGATTCTGGAGTGAACACAGCCTCAGGTAAATTGAGTTTAGCAGCTCCAGTTTAGCAAGCAACAGGCATCGACTGTGAAGACTGCCCGGACATTGTGTCTTAATTTACTTACTGACTTAATTACTGCTGATAGAATTCTCTCAGACACATTTTCAACAGCTCAGGGAGACCAAAGACAACCCTCTGAGAGGACACTATCTCAGGTCAATCGTCTTCTGACTCCAGGCTATTTTCTCGGTGATTATTCTACCTTCCTCTCACAAGAAGTAATCGGCCTCTTTGCTCCTCTCCCGCCTGCGTCTGGAAATAATATCCGACACCTAATGATGAAGTTGAAGGATAGCACAGGAGGAGCAGGGCTATTCCCATCTCGCCTTAACCTTTCAATTATTCAGCCTAAAAACCAAAGGTGCTCACGTCACAGGCTGTATTCAACCCCTCCTTGCTGGCAGCTTGCTAATTGACTCTTCTAGGAGAGATAACTACTTTGGAGAACACCAGCATGTCACAATAAAAGCTGATGGCACTTTCTTCATCGATTTGGTCGATTAACCTGATAGAAAAAAGCTTTGACTGGTATTTTATTGCTTGGATGTAGGGCTCAGCAATATGGCTGAAAACTGTATCACGATATAAGTGTTTGGTATCGCTAACTTGACTTTTTTTTTTCTAATTCCGCAGCCATACACCTTGCCGTCATATAACTTGATATGTGAAACAAGTTAATTGTTAGCATGTTAACATTAGAATGCTAGCATGCTACCATTAAAGTGCAAGCTTTTTTAGCTAATTTTGCAACCGTTTACCCTACAGTCATTTAACCTGGTATGTGACACTTGTTACTCTGTTAGCATGCTAACATTAAAGTGCTAATTTTACACTGTGTGTGAATGGGTAAATGTGGAAATACTGTCAAAGCGCTTTGAGTACCTTGAAGGTAGAAAAGCGCTATACAAGTATAACCCATTTATCATTTATTTATTTATTTTTACTCTAATTCCCCAGCCATTCACCTTAGAGTCATATAACTTGGTATGTGAAACAAGCTAACTGCTAACGTTAGCTTGCTAATATTAGCATGCTAACTTTTTGAGATAATTTGGCAACCGTTTACGCCAGAGTCATATAACTTTGTATGTGACATTTGTTAACTCTTAGCATATAGCATGCTGGCAAGCTAACTTAAGCATGCTTGAATTTAAAGTTTTTCATCTAATTTTACACTTTTTTCGCAGCCATACACCTTTGAGTCATATAACTTGGTGTATTAAACATTCTAACTCATATCATGCTAACGTTTGCACACATGCTAAATGTTAGCATTTTAATGTACCATATTTTTCCGAGTATAAGTCGCTCCGGAGTATAAGTCGCATTGGCCGAAAATGCATAATAAAGAAGGGAAAAACATATATAAGTCGCATTTTTGGGGGAAATGTATTTGATAAAAGCCAACACCAAGAATAGACATTTGAAAGGCAATTTAAAATAAATAAAGAATAGTGAACAACAGGCTGAATAAGTGTACGTTATATGAGGCATAAATAACCAACTGAGAACGTGCCTGGTATGTTAATGTAACATATTATGGTAAGAGTCATTCAAATAACTATAACATATAGAACATGCTATACGTTTACCAAACAATCTGTCACTCCTAATCGCTAAATCCCATGAAATATTATACGTCTAGTCTCTTACGTGAATGAGCTAAATAATATTATTTGATAATTTACGATAATGTGTTAATAATTTCACACATAAATCGCTCCTGAGTATAAGTCGCACCCCCGGCCAAACTATGAAAAAAACTGCGACTTATAATCCGAAAAATACGGTAAGCATGCTAACGTTTTAGGCTAGCTGTGTAGCTCATTTAGTACAGTTACACCCAAAACTCTCAGATTCAGACACTCGGCACCATCTTAACAGTACGGCGGCTTCCGGCGACCCCCGGCCGTTGGTCCAGGGCACAGATAGCAGGCCCATCAAAATTTTCAAAATAATTTTCTAGTTATTGATTATAATTCCTCAGCTATCAAGGCAGAGAGGAAAGGAAATGGCTGCACAATCATGGACTTTTTTTTATTGATATTGATTCGAGACGAATCAATATATATATATATATATATATATATATATATATATATATATATATATATATATATATATATATATATATATATATATCCTTTTATCGCCTCGGCCAGGGGTCCGCAACCCAAAATGTTGATAGAGCCTTATTAGACCAAAAATACAACAAAACTTATCTGTCTGGAGCCGCAACAAATTAAAAGCCTTATATAAGTCTTATAATGTAGTGTCTATATTGATATATATTGACAGAAATGTTGAAATGTAACATTTATTCTACACAGGCTTCTCAGAGAGTGAGAATGATAACTCCTGGAAATGGCAGCCAATATTCTTTTTTGTTGTTGTCATCATCAACCCGGGCCACCGGAAAAATACTTTGATCACCGAAAACAGCGCTGCCGAACCCGTACTTCAAAAAAAAAAACACACGCCATTGTCTGGAGCGTAGTCAGCGATGTGGACGTAACTTTGACATACTGTACCTCAGATCAGGGGTCGGCAACCCAAAATGTTGAAATAGCCATATTAGACCAAAAATACAAAAACAAATCTGTCTGGAGCCGCAAAAACTTAAAATCCTTAAGTAGGTGTTATAATGAGGGCAACACATGATGTAAGTGTCTATATTAGTTATATTAGCCTACTATCAAAATTACTTTAAAGGTCTTATATAAGAGTTATAATGAAGGCAACACATGATGTGTCTATATTAGCTATAATAGCCTACTATTAAAATTACTTTAAAAGTATTATATAAGTGCTTTAATGAAGGCAACACATGATGTAAGTGTCTATATTAGCTATATTAGCCTACTATGAACATGACTTTAAAAGTCTTATGTAAGTGTTATAATGAAGGCAACACATTATGTGTCTATATTAGCTATAATAGCCTACTATTAAAATTACTTTAAATGTCTTATATAAGTGTTATAATGAAGACAACACATGATGTAAGTGTATATTAGTTATATTAGCCTACTATCAAAATTACTTTACAAGTCTTATATAAATGTTATAATGAAGGCAACACATGATATAAGTGTCTATATTAGCCTACTATCACAATGACTATGTGTCGCAGAATGATGCAAATCTTCATTGACAGAAATGTTGAAATGTAATATTATTTCTACACATTTCTACAACATTGGAAATCATCCATAAAACGGAGGCTTTTCAGAGGGTTAGATAACTCCTGGAAATTACTGGTTTAGAAAGGCCAGAGGTATAGATGTGTATGTCCAAGTTAAAGGAGGCGGCAGGCTGTCTTCTTCTAATGGATTTATTACAACCGTTGCCAGCTGGGTAATGTTTGCTGTGGTCTGGAACAACAGGGCACACAACTCTCAGAAATGCAGCCAATATTACATACAGAGAATGTGTCATGAGACATGCAAATATAAATTAAATACACAGAAGACATAAGTAAACGAAATTAAACAAGGCATAATGATGCTGTATGTACATACAGCTAGCTTAAATAGCATGTTAGCATCCATTAGCTTGCAGTCATGCCTGATTAGCACTCCACACAAGTCAATAACATCAACAAAGCTCACCTTTGTGCATGCACGCACAATATAAAAAGTTTGGTGGACAAACTGAGACAAATAAGGAGTGGCATAAAACACGTCTTTCTGTGGCAGCGTCGGAGAAAGTTGTACATGTAAACAAACTACGGTGAGTTAAAGGACCGCCGAAATTAGTAGGACACAATGGCACACTTTGATGATTATTTTAATGAGTTTGGTCAATGAAAATGTATGAAATCTAGATCGCATGTAGCGCCCAAAACAAAAACTAAGCAGAGGTTGTTTTCTGCAAGACTGCTCAAATGCACATGAGAGCGGTGGTGTGAGTGTGTGGCGGCAAACAGGCAAAAACAACAAGTGAGCGATGTCTCAAAGGACCCAAAGTAAAGGAGAGAAACATTTCATGTTACAGTGAAAAAGACAGACAATGTGGTGAATTGTCAAACCGAGCTAACATTTCACAACAGCACTGCATCGATGATGCAACACATTACCAGAAAGCATCCGGCATTTTTACAATGCAAACACACAGAAACAAGGTAAAAGTCTACTTTGGTAGCTTACGTCATCTTATATGTTTGACTTGCATAACAGGTTTTACTCAAACACACATGAGGACATGTTAGCATTTACAGTTTAAATGTTAAGGCTAACGTTTATTCATTTATTCATTTTGCATTTTTTTCCATTTATTTATTTATTTCAGGCAATGACATAAAAAAGTACAAAGTTGACAACACATAATAATATAAATTAATATACCGGTAGTGCAAAAGGTAATGTATTGTATGTAATTCATGATTGTCCAGTTTTGCCTGAAAGGGAGTGGGAAGAAGATAACTTAAGTATAAGTTGTATTTGGTAAATTGCATTGTCACTCAATTTATTTTATAAATTGAGTGACAATTAAATTTAATTAAATTACATTCTGTAATATAAAGGTTACAGAATGTGTTTTCGTATTTCGATTATTAAGCAAATACCGTATTTTCCGGACTATAGAGTGCGCTGGTATATAAGCCTCGCCCACTACATTTTAGGGGGGAAAAATATCTCTCCAAATATTAGCCGCACTGGACTATAAGCTGCAGATACACACGTTATGAAATGAGTTATTTAGACAGAAATATTTTATAAATGTTTATTTACACAAATTAAATGTTTACAAACAGTGTCTCTAACACGGCAGTAAAACGGATGATCAAACAAAACAGAAGTCATCGTCATGGACCCACTAGCTGCGGAAGCTAACTCTCCAATCAACTAAACAGATTCAATAACTCCACGGTGACGTTTTGGTGAATTTACGAAACTGAAACAATACAACAAGAATGCCATTCTAAGTTAATAATACTAACACAGACACTTGTAAACATGTCAGCGTTATAAGCTAATGCTAACGACGCTAGCTTGAATACATAACGATAGCGCATATATATATGCATGAAAACACTCCGACAGACATCACGCATGGGACGGTTTAGTAAGTAGGAATAATTTCAGTTATATTGTAAAACATATTAAATGTTGCTTGGAGTGATGAAAGAAGAATCCATACGAGTATGAACGCTACGGACGGCTAAAAGGCAGAACGGCACTTGTGCTTACGATTGAAAGCCAGTGCGAACAAAAGGGCACTGAGCACCTAAAATTTGGCGCTATAGCACAAACAATAACACCTTTTAAAGTTAAAGTACCAATGATTGTCACACACACACTAGGTGTGGTGAAATTTGTCCTCTGCATTCGACCCATCCCCTTATTCACCCCCTGGGAGGTGAGGGGAGCAGTGGGCAGCAATCATTTTTGGTGATTTAACCCCCAATTCCAACCCTTGATGCTGAGTGCCAAGCAGGGAGGTAATGGGTCCCATTTTTAAGGTCTTTGGTATGACTCAGACCGGGTTTGAACTCACAACCTACCGATCTCAGGGCAGACGCTCTAACCACTAGGCCACTAAGTAGGTACATTTTCAATATCTTTGCTTGTTTGTTTTTTTAAACTAAAATATTTCCATTATGGTCGTCAGCAAAGAAAAATCCATAAATCAGTCGCACCCTTTAAAAAGCTGCAGAGTTCAAAGCGTATCGGCTTATAGTCCTTCCCAATAAAAAACATACTCCAATCTGAACTCCTATATGAGTACTGTATTTTTCGGACTATACCGTATTTTCCGCACTATAAGGCGCACCGGATTATTAGCCGCACCTTCAATGAATGGCATATTTCATAACTTTGTCCACCAATAAGCCGCCCCGGACTATAAGCCGCGCCTACGCTGCGCTAAAGGGAATGTCAAAAAAACAGTCAGATAGGTCAGTCAAACTTTAATAATATATTAAAAACCAGCGTTCTAACAACTCTGTTCACTCCCAAAATGTACGCAAATGTGCAATCACAAACATAGTAAAATTCAAAATAGTGCAGAGCAATAGCAACATAATGTTGCTCGAACGTTAATGTCACAACACACAAAATAAACATAGCGCTCACTTTCTGAAGTTATTCTTCATTCGTAAATCCTTCGTCTTCGGTGTCCGAAGTGAAAAGTTGGGCAAATTTACGATCCACTGGCAGATGTTGGCGTCGTCTGGCGCTGCCTCCTCGTCTTAGTGAAGGTGTGTTCGCCTTCTGTCATCCATTGTTCCCACGCAGTTAGCAGTCTAGCTTCGAATGCCCTGTTGACACCAATATCTAGCGGCTGGAGGTCTTTTGTCAATCCACCCGGAATGACGGCGAGTATTGAATTAAGCGCGTAAGCGTGTCTCTCAATGTGCTGTTATGAGCTAGCAAATATAACAACTACACTACCCAGCATGCAACGATAGTTACGAGCATGCGCGGTAGCCCTGAGAAGCGTTGTATGCTGGCAGTTAGCACGCTGTGAGTAAACGTTGAGAACTCAGTTAACACGCCTCGTCTGCATTATTTATAATTAGACAGACAACACACTTAATAGGAGCCATTTTGGGGTCTTTACATAAACACACAAATGGAAATGAAACGTCACATATCCCAGCATGCACCGCGCGCTTCTTCGTCATCCATTGTTCCCACGCAGTTAGCAGTCTAGCTTCGAATGCCCTGTTGACACCAATATCTAGCGGCTGGAGGTCTTTTGTCAATCCACCCGGAATGACGGCGAGTATTGAATTAAGCGCGTAAGCGTGTCTCTCAATGTGCTGTTATGAGCTAGCAAATATAACAACTACACTACCCAGCATGCAACGATAGTTACGAGCATGCGCGGTAGCCCTGAGAAGCGTTGTTGTATGCTGGGAGTTAGAATGTGGTTATGAGCACGCTGCGAGTAAACGTTGAGAACTCAGTTAACACGCCTCGTCTGCATTATTTATAATTAGACAGACAACACACTTAATAGGAGCCATTTTGGGGTCTTTACATAAACACACAAATGGAAATGAAACGTCACATATCCCAGCATGCACCGCGCGCTTCTTCTACGGGGAAAAAAGATGGCGGCTGTTTACCGTAGTTGCGAGACCTAAACTTTATGAAAATGAATCTTAATATTTATCCATATATAAAGCGCACCGGGTTATAAGGCGCACTGTCAGCTTTTGAGAAAATTTGTGGTTTTTAGGTGCGCCTTATAGTGCGGAAAATACGGTAAGTTGCTCTGGCCGAAAATGCATAATAAAGAAGGGAAAAACATATATAAGTCGCACTGGAGTATAAGTCGCATTTTTGGGGGAAATGTATTTGATAAAAGCCAACACCAAGAATAGACATTTGAAAGGCAATTTAAAATAAATAAAGAATAGTGAACAACAGGCTGAATAAGTGTACGTTATATGAGGCATAAATAACCAACTGAGAACGTGCCTGGTATGTTAACGTAACATATTATGGTAAGAGTCATTCAAATAACTATAACATATAGAACATGCTTTACGTTTACCAAACAATCTGTCACTCCAGTGGTTCTTAACCTGGGTTTGATCGAACCCTAGGGGTTCGGTGAGTCATCGTGTAAATAAAAACTTCTCCCTATCGGCGTATTACGGATACGGCAACAGCACAAGTCAGACTGATTTGCAGGTGTGTAATTTGTTGTGAGTTTATGCACTGTGTTGGTTTTGTTCTTTGAACAAGGTGATGTTCATGCACGGTTCATTTTGTGCACCAGTAAAAAAACATGGTAACACTTTAGTATGGGGAACATATTCACCATTAATTAGTTGCTTATTAATATGCAAATTAGTAACATATTGGCTCTTAACTAGTCATTATTAAGTACTTATTAATGCCTTATTCGGCATGGCCTTATTATAACCCTAACCCTCTAACCCTGGCCCTAACCCTCTAACCCTAACCCTCTAACCCTAACCCTAACCAAATAACTCTAAATTAAGTCTTTATTACTTAGAATATGTTCCCCTAGTGTCCAAAACACTCTAAATTAAGTCTTTGTTACTTAGAATATGTTCCCCATACTAAAGTGTTACCAAAAACATATAACTTTGTCTTGAATTTGAAAAAAAACCAAACATTTTATTTCTCACTAAAGAAGGGTTCGGTGAATGCGCATATGAAACTGGTGGGGTTCGGTACCTCCAACAAGGTTAAGAACCACTGGTCTAGTCTCTTGCGTGAATGAGCTAAATAATTAGGGACCGAATGTCCCTTTGGGACAGAGGACCCTATTGAATTTCTACCGTTTTATTCTTTCTTTATTTATTATTATACCACCGCCTCTTTGAGCTGTAATTTGACCCCCTTAACATGCTTCAAAACTCACCAAATTGGACACACACACCAGGACTAGCAAAAATTGCGATCTAATCAAAAAACCAAACCCCAAAACTCAAAATTGCGCTCTAGCGCCCCCTAGGAAGAAAACACAGACAAAACTGCTGCTAGGAAGAAAACACTGACAAAACTGCCTGTACCTCGCAGTAAGAATGTTGTAGAGACATGAAACAAAAACCTCTGTGTAGGTCTCACTTAGACCTACATTTCATATATTGACATCCCCCAGCAAAAATCTACAGGAAGTTTGCAATTCCCCCTTCAATATAAAAGTTGGGTCAAAACAGTCACCTTTTTTTAAACATTATCTCCTCTGAGCGTGTTTGTCGTGTCTGCTTCAAAATAGCACAGGAGAGAGATTGAACCCTTCAGATTAAAAGTTGATGAAAGAGTTTTAATTACTGCTCCGGTTTGGATTTTATGAGCCGTCAAAGTCGGTCCCGTCCATCGCTGCTTGCAGCTTTAATAATATTTGATAAGTCGCAACCCCGGCCAAACTATGAAAAAAAACTGCGACTTATAGTCCGAAAAATACGGTATCTGTAAGATTCACATCCCTATAGGCCGCTCCATCTTCTTCAACTAGTCACCTTGAAGTACTCTTAAGTACTTAAAAAAAAAAAAAAAAAAAAAAACAGCTCCTAAAAAATGACACGCAGTTTCAACACCATATGGTAAAATACAAGTTTCCTCTCAGTGAACCGTAACGCCCTAGTGCACACACCCGCCATCATGCTTGACTGCAGACCAGAAAGTTGTCTTGCTATTGAACTCTTACACAGTAACAGCTGTGTGTTGACAGTACACCTCTACTGCTATTCAAGCTGTACACTGGCTACTCGAAAGTACATGCATGTTTTCTCAGTTGTGTGCCAACCTGTAAGGCTCACATCCGTTGCACTGATAAGTTTCACGTTTGGTTATTTCAGCCAAGTAATCCCTCAGTAGGCTTGTATCACCCAGCACACAGCGTGCACGAGTGCGGACCCAAACAGCCAGGTGTCGGCCGTTATTGCCCTGCCAGTTATTGTTAGCGGTGCCGTAACTGCTTTTGCGGCCATAAATCAGCATCACAGGATCAAATTGAAGGCCTGTATTTATCACATTTAGTGTGATCTCGGCCATCATTTCCTGCTTCGTCTGCCACGAGCCGGCCACAAAAGTAAATCTCCGGGCGGTGCAGGGTTCTTGTTAGTTGTGTGCGCTCCTGCGTGTTGTTGTGCGAGGGAAGCGCTCTGATGCGGGAAGGAAAGTGTAGACGCTGTCGGGTGCAGTAATTGCTGACGAGCAGCCTGCAAGACAGTGGTCGGGGCATCGATGTGCCACGCTCGGTGCCAACAAAACTGCTGCTTGTGTTACCTCCATGTTGTGTTTTTTTGTTGCAGTTAACAACAGTTACTTGGTGCTGTAGTACTTGTACTGCGTATTACGTATCTGCTGTATATTACCTATATAACTTACCCAGTGGCCTTGTGGTTAGAGTGTCCGCTCTGAGATCGGTAGGTTGTGAGTTCAAACCCCGGCCGAGTCATACCAAAGACTATAAAAAATGGGACCCATTACCTCCCTGCTTGGCACTCAGCATCAAGGGTTGGAATTGGGGGTTAAATCACCAAAATGATTCCCGGGCGCGGCACCGCTGCTGCCCACTGCTGCCCTCACCTCCCAGGGGGTGATCAAGGGGATGGGTCAAATGCAGAGGACACATTTCACCACACCTAGTGTGTGTGTGACAATCATTGGTACTTTAACTTTAACTTTAACTATTAGGGCTGGGCGATATGGCTGAACACTGTATCACGATATACCGTACATCCCGGACTTTAGAGTGCAGTGACGTGCGGTGAGGTTGATGGCTGGTGAGGCACTGACTTCATCACAGTCAGATTTACAAACATATGAACCCTAAAGAGTATCTTATTCACCATTTGATTGGCAGCAGTTAACGGGTTATGTTTAAAAGCTCATACCAGCATTCTTCCCTGCTTGGCACTCAGCATCAAGGGTTGGAATTGGGGGTTAAATCACCAACAATTATTCCCGGGCGCGGCGCCGCTGCTGCCCACTGCTCCCCTCACATCCCAGGGGGTGAGCAAGGGATGGGTCAAATGCAGAGGACAAATTTCACCACACCTAGTGTGTGTGTGAGAATCATTGGTACTTTAACTTAACTTTAACTTTACACATACAAACTGTAGCACACAAAAAATCACATCTAATTAAAAAAACGTTATTATGGTCCTACCTTTACTTATAAGTGCGGGAACAGTGGTGTTCGTGTTGGAGGAGTTGTGAATGAATGAAATATGAAATCAGTGCTGCAGTCTGCAGGTGTACCTAATGTTGTGTCCCTGCAGTCGTTCACGCTCCTCCGGCGCGAGCATTGTTGTTTTTGCACTTTTTGGCTTCTTGTTAAGTGACTTTTTTTGGGTGGATTCGGTCTTGCACGTGGAGGGTTTGGGTGTGGGCTTTGGTTGGTGTGGCGCTCCCGTCGGGGGGTGCATTCTGCGGCGGGGGGTGCATTAACCAGCACCAGGAGGCGGGATTACTGCGAGCCTCACACAGTGCATCTTCGCAGCAGTTTTATGATTGCTCAGCACAAGAAATACGTTACACACATACAGTTGTTGACAAAATACACTGTACATTATATACCTCAGCTATCTAAATTATGGAAATGTATAATATAGTTCATATAGCAATACGGTTTCACTGCACAGCAGGCCAGCAGTTAGCCGAGTCCGCAATCCATGTTGAGGCACAATTGAGTGACGTGCCTCAACTGGCTGCTGATCACCGCACCGTCTCTTCTCAGTATTTGAACGGCAAATGTGAAAATTCAGCGATTTTGAATAAAAATAATCTAAAACTGGTGAAGTTAGATGGAAAATAACTTTATAGTATAATCACTGAATACATATAACAATTTAATTAATTGTTTTTCTTTTTACATTTTTTTTCTTTCCATGATGGCAGGTGAGGCATCGGTCTATAAGCCGCACCCACAACATTTTTTTCCCATATATTAGTTGCACTATACGCCGTGGAGATATACGTTGTGAAATGTGTTATTTACACAGAAAGATTTTGTAAATGTTTCTTTACATACCTCAATTGATTCCAAACGGTGTCTGTAGCACGACAGTAAAACGGCTGACTAAACAAAACAGAAGGAAATGTCATGGACCCACTAGCTGCGAAAGCTAGCGCTCCAATCAGCTAAACAGACTCAATAACTCCACGGTGACGTTGTGGTGAATTTACAAAACTGAAACAATACAAAAAGAATGCCACTGTAAGTTAATAATACTAGCAAAGACTCTCGTAAATGTGTTAGCATATTAGCTAATGTTAACAACGCTCGCTTGATTATATTACGATAGCACGTACAAATATGCATGACAACGCTCCTACAGACATCACACATGAGACAGTTTAGTAAGTAAAAATAGTTTTAGTTATATTGTAGGGAGGTGTTTAGGGCACGTCCGACCGGTAGGAGGCCGCGGGGAAGACCCAGGACACGTTGGGAAGACTATGTCTCCCGGCTGGCCTGGGAACGCCTCGGGGTCCCACAGGAAGAGCTGGACGAAGTGGCTGGGGAGAGGGAAGTCTGGGCTTCCCTGCTTAGGCTGCTGCCCCCGCGACCCGACCTCGGATAAGCGGAAGAAGATGGATGGATGGATGTAAAACTTACGAACGTTACTTGGAGTGATGAATGAAGAATCCATACGAAGACTGATAGGCACTTCTATATCCGGTTGAAAGCTCAGTTGAAACAGAAGGGCAATGTAGCAGCTGCAGTGAGTGTACTCGTCCAACAGATGGCGCCATAGCACAAACAATAACACATTTTCAGTGTCTTTGCTTGGTTTTATTTGTATTATTTGCACGATGGCCGTCAGCGAAGAAAAATCCATACATTAACCGTATCGTTTTATAAACTACAGGGTTCAAAGCGTAGGAAAAAACTAGTGGCTTATAGTCCTGAATTTACGTTAAATGTATCAAAATATAACAATCAATGTAAAGAAAAAAGTAAAATCACATTGAACACTTAACAATAAGCTCTTAAAATGAAAGAATATGTAAGAAATGTTAAATAAAGTGTAAGAAAATAGTGCAAAATGTGAAAATGTAAACAGAGAAACCTGAGAAGAACTATTTTCTGCAGGTTTAGTGCCAGGAAGTTACAGCTGTGCTCTAAAGGGTGAGCGTGGCTTAAGTGGTGTGGTATTACCAGTCTTGGGGGTGACAAGCGCCTTGGCGGGCTGTGAATCTTTTGGCACCTAACGGTTCGGTTCCGACTCCTGGGGTGATATTTTGATTCCCACTCGATTCTCGATTCAAACCGACTCTCACAATGTATTATTTGGTATAATAATTACAATACATTTTTTTCAAAACAGGTTGCAGGTTAGAAAAGCTTCTTTTGGTTGCATGGAGATGGCCTAAAATGTGTTTTTAAAAGGTATTCTTGCAAAAAATATTTTTCTCATTGATTTTTTTTATTTGTAAGGGGAACATTATCACCAGACCAATGTAAGCGTCAATATATACCTTGATGTTGCAGAAAAAAGACCATATATTTTTTTAACCGATTTCCGACGTTGTGACGTCACATCGGGAAGCAATCCGCCATTTTCCCACTTTTGTCGGTGTGTTGTCGGAGGGTGTAACAACACGAACAGGGACGGATTCAAGTTGCACCAGTGGCCCAAAGATGCGAAAGTGGCAAGAACTTGGACGGAATTTGTTCAAAATACGAGGCTGTGGGGAAAGCCGACGAAATGGTCAGTCGTTTGTTCCGCACACTTTACCGACGAAAGCTATGCTACGACAGAGATGGCAAGAATGTGTGGATATCCTGCGACACTCAAAGCAGATGCTGACATCAACTCCAAAACTGGACAGATCAGCTTTCAGGAAAAGAGAGCGGATGAGGGTATGTCTACAGAATATATTAATTGATGAAAACTTTATTCATTACTCGCGGTTTTACGTAAATTATTATACATAAACTGACAGACAGCCCTGAATTGGGCTGTCTGCACTCTCAAAGTGCATGTTGTTGCCAAATGTATTTCATATGCTGTAAATCTAGTTCATAGTTGTTAGTTTCCTTTAATGCCAAACAAACACATACCAATCGTTGGTTAGAAGGCGATCGCCGAATCCGTCCTCGCTTTCTCCCGTGTCGCTGGCTGTCGTGTCGTTTTCGTCGGTTTCGCTTGCATACGGTTCAAACCGATATGGCTCAATAGCTTCAGTTTCTTCTTCAATTTCGTTTTCGCTACCTGCCTCCACACTATAACCATCCGTTTCAATACATTCGTAATCTGTTGAATCGCTTAAGCCGCTGAAATCCGAGTCTGAATCCGAGCTAATGTCGCTATAGCTTGCTGTTCTTTCCGCCATGTTTGTTTGTATTGGCATAGCTGTGTGACGTCACAGGAAAATGGACGGGTGTATATAATGATGGTTAAAATCAGGCACTTTGAAGGTTTTTTTAGGGATATTGCGTGATGGGTAAAATTTTGAAAAAAACTTTGAAAAATAAAATAAGCCACTGGGAACTGATTTTTAATGGTTTTAACCCTTCTGAAATTGTGATAATGTTCCCCTTTAAAACTGATTTAAAATCAGGATGAATGAGAATTGCAATTCGGGTGTGAATTGATTTTTGTCTGCACCCCTAGCGCCTTGCATCGTTTACAGACCACACTGGTCTGACTACGGTTCTTGTTTAAAACTTTTATCCACAATTTCCTAATTTTGACTTTCTCTTCTCACTCCATGCAAAGAATCAACCAAACTTAAAAGTTGATACTGTCACCTGATTGGCTGTTGGCGTGTCACTCCCACTGATCAGTGATCACTTCCTGCGTTGCTGGGTTACCAGAGAGCGAGTGCCTTTGTCCATGCAACCAACCTCACTTCCACACTTCCGCTGTCTTCGGACAAAGAAGAAAAAAAATAATCGAACGTTTTTTTGAACACATTGTTTATTAATATCGATTGTCTATTATGATATATTTTGATATTGTTTTATGGCCAAGCCCTAGCTGTGATTATTTAGTAGTGTGTATTGTGTACAGTCTCTGCATGGACAATGAGGAAAAAGACAACGTTTTATAGCAGGCAGTCTTGCTCTTTAATGAGTTGTGAAATGAGCAGGTTGATGAAACATCTAACAGGCGCCGGCCTAATGGATTAAAACAACATTTTCTTTTAGAATCAATTAGAACAGTAAAGAGAAGGGATGTTGTAGAAAAGCAGCAGAGGAGGAAAACAAACAGGGACAGGTTCTGCCTGCCAGGTAGGACAATGCCGAATGGATCAGTTGTTGAAGTGAGCTCTGCAACACTTGCCCTGAACATGAGCCACCGCTCTTTGTTTATCGGCCGGAGCGTGAAGAACGAGCCCACGTAACTCGAGTCCGAGTGGGGAAGTGTTCCCACGGGAGCGCTTCCATTTCAACGCTAGAGTGGAGGTGTTCCTCTGTCACAAGGGTCGGAGCACCACCACTTACTATACATACACTACTAGTACTTATGTACGCTAAGTACATGGTTGCAAAGATACTTGAGGCGGTGGGGGCGTGGTCACCATGACGTCAAGTGCATAATTTGCATAATCTACTATGATTAGAGATGTCCGATAATGGCTTTTTTGCCGATATACGATAATGTCCAACTCTTAATTACCGATACCGATATCAACCGATACCGATATATACAGTTGTGGAATTAACACATTATTATGCCTAATTTTGTGGTGATGCCCTGCTGGATGCATTAAACAATGTAACAAGGTTTTCCAAAATAAGAGAACAACCACAAAAAAAGTGCCAACATGGCACTGCCATATTTATTATTGAAGTCACAAAGTGCATTATTTTTTTTAACATGCCTCAAAACAGCAGCTTAGAATGTGGGACATGCTCTCCCTGAGAGAACATGGGGAGGTTGAGGTGGGGGTGGGGAGGTAGGGGGAAGCAGGAGGTGTATATTGTAACATCCCGGAAGAGTTAGTGCTGCAAGGGGTTCTGGGTATTTGTTCTGTTGTGTTTATGTTGTGTTACGGTGCGGATGTTCTCCCGAAATGTGTTTGTCATTCTTGTTTGGTGTGGGTTCACAGTGTGGCGCATATTTGTAACAGTGTTAAAGTTGTTTATACGACCACCCTCAGTGTGACCTGTATGGCTGTTGACCAAGTATGCGGGCATTCACTTGTGAGTGCCTTTAAGGTTAATTGGTGCTCTGTACTTCTCCCTACGTCCGTGTACACAGCGGCGTTTTAAAAAGTCATACAATTTACTTTTTGAAACCGATACCGATAATTTTGAAACCGATACCGATCATTTCTGATATCACATTTTAAAGCATTTATCGGCCGATAATATCGGCAGTCCGATATTATCGGACATCCCTAACTATGATGATAAGATTTTCTTTAAAAAAAGCTCAAAAAGCGTATACATATTTTAAAAACAAATCTGGTATTATAAATTAGTATTAACATATATTTGTATATTATATCGTTTTGCCATATTTTCAATCATTGCTGCTTATTGTACAAAGTACAAATTAAAATCGATTATAGGGCTGCAACAACTAACCGATTAAATCGATTCAAATCGATTATAAAAATAGTTGGCGATTAATTTAGTCATCGATTCGTTGGATCTATGCTGTGCGCATGCACAGAGGCTATTTTTTTTTTTTTTTTAATTTTCATTTAATTATTTAATTTTAATTTTTTATAAACCTTTATTTATAAGCTGCAACATTTACAAACAGCTGAGAAACAATAATCAAAATAAGTATGGTGCCAGTATGCTGTTTTTTTTTCCAATAAAATACTGGAAATGATAGGAATTTTAGTTTGTCTCTTTTATCCCATTATTATTGAAGTAATAATCGACAGGTTAATCGATTATCAAATTAGTTGTTAGTTGCAGCCCTAATCGATTATAAAAATAGTCAGCGATTAATTTAGTCATCGATTCGTTGGATCTATGCTATGCGCATGCGCAGAGGCTACTTTTTTTATTTATTTATTATTTTTTATAAACTTTTATTTATAAACTGCAACATTTACAAACAGCTGAGAAACAATAATCAAAATAAGTATGGTGCCATTATGCTGTTTTCCCTCCCAATAAAATACTGGAAAGGATAGAAATGTAGTTTGTCTCTTTTATCCGATTATTAATCGATTAATCGAAGTAATAATTGACAGATTACTCGATTATCAAATTAGTTGTTAGTTGCAGCCCTATACATAAGTGCAATGAGTAATTGGTTAAAATAATTTGATATTAAAAAAAAGCTTTGATTTATATACGTTGGTTAATCGTTTAACGTGTTTTACTAAAAAAAAAATCAATCAAATCTGGACCATATCAAGTGCCTGAAACCTAAAAAATACGCAGACATAGTTTCTACATGGCCGCTGAGATAAAGCGCACTTGAAAGTTTAATAAAAAATTGTATAAATACAGTAGCTAGTTTGACCTAAACATTTTTTTTTATTATTGCACATATGGTAAAAGGGCAATTTAAAAGTTGTTTATGTGCGTTCAGTAAAAAATAAAAATAAATAGGGTTATGGCAACCAGAAAAAGCTATAAAGTTTGTTTCATTCCATTACTCGATTTATGGAACACACTCATCAATAGATTACTCGATGACTAAAATAATCGATAGCTGCAGCCGTAGTGCTTCTTGGAGTCCAAACACAGCTCAGTAGCGTTCCAGCTACACACAAATAACGGACACTTTGGCGCTTGTCCATTAATTAGTGGACACAGAGTGAAAGCATGAACTGTTTGCCTTGCATTGTTTACTATTTTCAAATCAAAGTATCGATCGCAGCGGTCCTGACGTGCAAATCGGTCGTACGACCTGGGCATGGGGGCGAAAGACTAATCAAACCATCTAGTAGCTGGTTCCATCCGAAGTGTCCCCCAGGACAGCAGGCTCAAGGATGCAGTTTTATCCGGTAAAGCCAATGACTAGAGGCCGAAACGATCTCATCATTTTACATGACATTTTTTTTGTATCCAAGGCGATATATATTGATATCGTTTTATCGCCCAGCCCTATTCCTTCCTCTTCTTTTTTGAATGCAGGCATGACTTTGGAGGCCTTGGCGGTATTACCACAAATCTGTGACAGCTGCTGACATTTGTTTTTCCTAGGGAAATATTGCAGCGGCTTTTATTAAAAACGTGCGTGTCAGACGGCCATCGCTCTGGTGCACCTTTACGTTCATCCTCGATAATTTATAGTGAAATTATTCATACGTCGAGCACCTGCAGCTAATGATGCTTATCTACTGGAGGGGTGATTCTCAAACTGCGGTACGCCAAAGAATCACGTACCATATTTTCCGGACTATAAGCCGCACCCACTAAATTTTGGAAGGAAAACACTATTTTCCATATATTAGCCGCAGCGCAGCCGCAGATATAAATATTAGAGATGTCCGATAATGGCTTTTTTACCGATATTCCGATATTGTCCAACTCTTAATTACCGATTCCGATATCAACCGATACCGATATATACAGTCATGGAATTAACACATCATTATGCCTAATTTTGTTGTGATGCCCCGCTGGATGCATTAAACAATGTAACTTTACCATGAATTGATTAACGTGGAGGTGGGCGGGGTTTGGTGGTAGCGGGGGGTGTATATTGTAGCGTGCTGGAAGAGTTAGTGCTGCAAGGGGTTATGGGTATTTGTTCTGTTGTGTTTATGTTGTGTTACGCTGCGGATGTTCTCCCGAAATGTGTTTGTCATTCTTGTTTGGTGTGGCGCATATTAGTAACAGTGTTAAAGTTGTTTATACGGCCACCCTCAGTGTGACCTATATGGCTGTTGATCAAGTATGCCTTGCATACACTTATGTGTGTGTTGAAGCCGCATATATCATGTGACTGGGCCGGCACGCTGTTTGTATGGAGGAAAAGCGTACGTGACGACATGTTGTGGAGAATGCTAAAGGTAGTGCCTTTAAGGCACGCCCCCAATAATGTTGTCCGGGTGGAAATCGGGAGAAATTAGGGAGAATGGTTGCCCCGGGATATTTTCGGGGGGGGGGCACTGAAATTCGGGAGTCTCTTGGGAATATTGGGAGATTGAAACCGATACCGATAATTTCCCATATTACATTTTAAAGCATTTATCGGCACCTCTAATAAATATGTTGTGAAATGAGGTATTTACACAGAAATGTTTATTCACATACCTAAATTGTTTCCAATCAGTGTCTGTAACAAGGCAGTAAAATGGGTGATCAAACAAAACAGAAATCATCGTCATGGGCCCACTAAATAGACTCAATAACTCCACGGTGACATTTTGGTGAATTTACGAAACTGAAACAATAGAAAAAGAGTGCCATTGTAAGTTAATAATACTAACACAGACACTCGTAAAGGTGTTAGCATGTTAGCTAATGCTAACGATGCTATCTTCATCACATTACCATAGCATGTACAAATATGCATGAAAACATTCCTACAGACATCACACATGGGACGGTTTAATAAGTAAGGATTGTTTTAGTTATATTGTAAAATTTACAAACGTTGCTTGGACTGATGAATGGAGAATCTATACAAGTAGAAACGCTATGGACGGCAAGAAGATGGAACAGCGCTTGTATTTCCAGTTCAAAGCTTCAAACAGCAGGAAACACTTGTCGGCATTCACACAGCCTCACCTGCAGTAAGCAAACTCGTCCAAAAGATGGCGCCATAGCATAAACAATAACCTAGCATTTCCATGTTGTCATGTCTGTGTAATCATGTTTTGTTTTGTTTAGTTATTGGACTCTTTCGTTTCTGGCTTTTCACTCCCTTGTCTTGTTTCCATGGTTACCCATTAGTTTCACCTGTTCCACGTTTGGACTCATTGTGCACTCTTGTTTGTCACCATAGCAACCCATTAGTTTTCACCTGCCCTCACGACTCACGCACCTGTCTTTAATCATGTCACTATTATTTAAACCCATTGTTGCCAGGAAGTCTACCTGGCGACATCATACCCCTGACTTTCTGCTTCTCAGTCTGTTTACCTCTGCGCACTTCATGCCATGTCAAGTAAGTTTTTTCTATTCATGCCACAGTTAGCGACTTTTGTTCATGTCCATAGTTTTTTGCCCACGTGCAAGTCTTTGTTTCGTTAGTCAAGTTTGTACTTCCGCCTTGAGCGCGCTTTTTGTTCCTTTGTTAGTGTAAAATAAATAATGTCTTTACCTTCACGCCTTGCCCGCGCCAACTTTCATTTGCATTCCGGGAAAACAAACCCCAAAGTCCAAGTCATGACACATGTCTTTGCATGTGTTTTATCCAAGAAGCACTTTTATGAAAACTATTGCATTATGGCTGTCAGAAAAATCCATAAATTAGCTGCACCGTTTTATAAGCCGCGGGGCTCTAAGCGTAGGAAAAAAGTAGCGTCTTTTAGTCAGGAACTTACAGTAATTAGATATTTGATTCATTATATAAGTGTAGTTGAGGGTGTTGTCATGGCTACATGGATAATAGCTTGTGCTGCGTTCGTCTGCGGTTTTAAATTACAACGGCTCTGAGGAAGGAATCGGAGCGATGGACAGTGAGACTCCTAGCTGGTAGGAAACAGAATATTTAGTGGGAGTCTGACATGACGAGAAGGACGGATCGGGAGGGCTTTATGTTCACATTTAGGAGGCCGCTACGAGCAACGAGCATGCTACCAGTGTGATTATTAACTTGTTGATCAATCTATGGCTGTGTTTTCAAGACATTTATTGGCCACCAGGAATTCAGACCCGACTAGTTTGCTGCCTTCAAATTGAAAACGGTGTAAACAGGAAGAGAACACCTTCTTGAGACAACGCATCTGAACATTCCTAACTGTCACACGCGTGTCAAGATAAGATGCCACTCTCCTGTTCAACGTTTTTTCCATGTCGCCAATATACTTGTGGCGGTGGGGGTGTGGCCAGCATGAGGGCATCATATAATTTACATAATCAATGACGATGCTGCATATATAGTCTTTAAAAAGGCAAACATTTATTACATATATCGTAAATTGCGGGCGAGAAGACACTACTTTGTCCCTTTGCTTTGAATCTTCTAAAACGATGCAGCTAATATGTGGATTTTTCTTTGCTGACGGCCATAACGTAGATAGTTTTAATTAAATACATTCAAAGACATTTAAAGGGTGCGTTATTGTTTGTGCGATGGCACCATCTTTTGAACGAGTTCGCTCACTGCAGGTGATAACATTTATATAATTAAAAAAACTGTTTTCTGGCCATCCATAGCATAACTACTCATATAGATTATTTGTTCATCACTCCAAGCAACGTTTGTAACTTTTACAATATAACTAAAACAATTCTTACTTACTGAACCGTCCCGTGTGCGATGTCTGTAGGAGTGTTTTTGTGCATATTTGTACGTGCTATCGTAATGTAATGAAGCTAGCGTCGTTAGCATTAGCAAATATGCTAACACGTTTACAAGTGTCTGTGTTAGTATTATTAACTTACAATGGCATTCTTTTTGTATTGATTCAGTTTCGTAATTTTACTAAAATGTCACCTAGGAGTTATTGAGTCTGTTTAGCTGATTGGAGAGCGAGCTTCCGCAGCTAGTGGGTCCATGACGATGACTTCTGTTTTGTTTGATCAGCCGTTTTACTGCCGTGTTACAGACACTGTTTGGAAACAATTAAGGTATGTAAATAAACATCTACAAATAATTGTGTGTAAATAACTCATTTCACAATGTACAGTATTAGGGATGTCCGATAATGGCTTTTTGCCGATACTCGATATTCCGATATTGTCCAACTCTTTAATTACCGATACCGATATCAACCGATACCGATATACACAGTCGTGGAATTAACACATTATTATGCCTAATTTGGACAACCAGGTATGGTGAAGATAAGGTCCTTTTTAAACAAATAAATAAAAATTAAATAAGATAAATAAATTCTAAATATTTTCTTGAATAAAAAAGAAAGTAAAACAATATAGAAACTAGTAATTAATGAAAATGAGTCAAATTAACTGTTAAAGGTTAGTACTATTAGTGGACCACAATCATGTGTGCTTACGGACTGTATCACTTGCAGACTGTATTGATATATATTGATATATGATGTAGGAACCAGAATATTAATAACAGAAAGAAACAACCTTTTTGTGTGAATGAGTGTAAATGGGGGAGGGAGGTTTTTTGGGTTGGTGCACTAATTGTAAGTGTAGCTTGTGTTTTTTATGTTGATTTAATAAACTGATACCGATAATTTCCGATATTACATTTTAAAGCATTTATCGGCCGATAATATATTATCGGACATCTCTATACAGTATGTATCTGCAGCTTATAGTCCGGTGCGGCTAATATATGGAAAAAATATTTTTCTTCAAAAATGTAGTGGGTGCGGCTTATTTACCGGTGAGAAAATACGGTTAAATTTATCCTAAAAGTTAGTTTATTAAATGTAGTGTCGTTCCCCGTGTGGGAAAGTTTCCCACACATCCTTTACATTTAACTGTGAAGATCGTTAGGTCCATTTATCTTGGAGCCGAATAAAGTATCGATTCTCCAGAAAGCTCTTCATGATTTTGGTATTCAACACATCAGACCACAAACAGTTGCTGTTGTGAATGACGGATGGACGACATGTCTTCTCGTTCCCATCAATTGCTGGTGCAACACGGCAAGAGGAGGAGGATGTTTACCTGATGCACAAAAGCTGCGGCCCACGCTCCTGCGTCTCCCAAGCTACTGAGCTTTTAATTACAAACCCCGTTTCCATATGAGTTGGGAAATTGTGTTAGATGTAAATAAACAGAATACAATGATTTGCTAATCATTTTCAACCCATATTCAGTTGAATATGCTACAAAGACAACATATTTGATGTTCAAACTGATAAACGGTTTTTTTTTTTTTGCAAATAATCATTAACTTAGAATTTGATGCCAGCAACACGTGACAAAGAAGTTGGGAAAGGTGGCAATAAATACTGATAAAGTTGAGGAATGCTCATCAAACACTTATTTGGAACATCCCACAGGTGAACAGGCAAATTGGGAACAGGTGGGTGCCATGATTGGGTATAAAAGTAGATTCCATGAAATGCTCAGTCATTCACAAACAAGGATGGGGCGAGGGTCACCACTTTGTCAACAAATGCATGAGCAAATTGTTGAACACTTGAAGAAAAACCTTTCTCAACCAGCTATTGCAAGAAATTTAGGGATTTCGCCATCTACGGTCCGTAATATCATCAAAGGGTTCAGAGAATCTGGAGAAATCACTGCACGTAAGCAGCTAAGTCCGTGACCTTCGATCCCTCAGGCTGTACTGCATCAACAAGCGACATCAGTGTGTAAAGGATATCAGCCCATGGGCTCAGGAACACTTCAGAAACCCACTGTCAGTAACTACAGTTGGTCGCTACATCTGTAAGTGCAAGTTAAAACTCTCCTATGCAAGGTGAAAACCGTTTATCAACAACACCCAGAAACGCCGTCGGCTTCGCTGGGCCTGAGCTCATCTAAGATGGACTGATTCAAAGTGGAAAAGTGTTCCATGGTCTGACGAGTCCACATTTCAAATTGTTTTTGGAAACTGTGGACGTCGTGTCCTCCGGACCAAAGAGGAAAAGAACCATCCGGATTGTTATTAAAGTTAAAGTTAAAGTACCAATGATTGTCACACACACACTAGGTGTGGCGAAATTATTCTCTGCATTTGACCCATCACCCTTGATCACCCCCTGGGAGGTGAGGGGAGCAGTGGGCAGCAGCGGTGGCTGCGCCCGGGAATCATTTTGGTGATTTAACCCCCAATTCCAACCCTTGATGCTGAGTGCCAAGCAGGGAGGTAATGGGTCCCATTTTTAAAGTCTTTGGTATGACTCGGCCGGGATTTGAACTCCCAACCTACCGATCTCAGGACGGACACTCTAACCACTAGGCCACTGAGTAGGTTAGGCGTAAAGTTAAAAAGTCAACATCTGTGATGGTATGGGGGTGTATTAGTGCCCAAGACATGGGTAACTTACACATCTGTGAAGGCGACATTAATGCTGAAAGGTACATACAGGTTTTGGAGCAACATATGTTGCCATCCAAGCAACGTTACCATGGACGCCCCTGCTTATTTCAGCTAGACAATGCCAAGCCACGTGTTACATCAACGTGGCTTCATAGTAAAAGAGTGCAGGTACTAGACTGATCTGCCTGTAGTCCAGACCTGTCTCCCATTGAAAATGTGTGGCGCATTATAAAGCCTAAAATACCACAACGGAGACCCCCGGACTGTTGAACAACTTAAGCTGTACATCAAGCAAGAATGGGAAAGAATTCCACCTGAGAAGCTTAAAAAATGTGTCTCCTCAGTTCCCAAATGTTTACTGAGTGTTGTTAAAAGGAAAGGCCATGTAACACAGTGGTGAACATGCCCTTTCCCAACTACTTTGGCACGTGTTGTAGCCATGAAATTCTAAGTTATTATTTGCAAAAAAAAAAAAAGTTTGAGTTTGAACATCAAATATGTTGTCTTTGTAGTGCATTCAATTGAATATGGGTTGAAAAGGATTTGCAAATCATTGTATTCCGTTTATATTTACTTCTAACACAATTTCCCAACTCATATGGAAACAGGGTTTGTAATTTTGAAATCATGAAACTCCTCTCCTAAATAATGGTGGCTGTTATTCTCAGCAGCTTCTAGAACAGAACTTCATCTTCAGTACCATGTACTGCATGTATAATGCATGGACTACTTCATGTGTACGCCAAAAGTAGGACAGGTGAGGTAGGAGGTCAGCGATACGTCATTTGCATTGTTTCTCCGCCTTTTTCTCTAATTTGCATGATGGTGTTACTGTTTCCATGGCAACCTGCTGACCAGGCATCACGTGCATCAGAACCATTGGCCGTTAAGAGCTCGTACTGTTTATTGTTGTTTTTCTTGCAAGCTGTCTTGTATCATCAGCAGTCATCTGCCATGTAAATCTGACATTTGAATGTTCAGACACACACGACAAGACTATGGTCACAGGTGGAAGTCTAATGACAGCACCCTGAGCGCATCGTGAAAGTGTGTGAGTCTATTTACACAGCAACTAGCGTGCCATTCACCCACTGAAGTACGTTGTATGAGGTTCCTCTTTTGTTTATATATATATATATATATATATATATATATATATATATACGTATAGATATATATATATATATATATATATATATATATATATATATACGTATAGATATATATAGATATGTATATATATATATATAGATATGTATATATATATGTGTGTATATATATATATACACACACACACACACACACACATATATGTACATATGTATATATATATATATATATGCGTGCGTGAGCAGTTCACATTGCAAGGCAAGCAGTGGCGAACATTCACAAGCAGATTAAAAATCATTTACAGGCTGAATTTTCCTCGCTTGTATTGTTCGCGCCTAATTTGTTGCTTCAAAGGCGGCAGGGTTTTTGTTAAATAAATAACATAAAATAAAAGCCTCCCACGTTGCTTCCAGCATGATGCCGTGAAGTCCCACGCCTCTGCAAACTACAGTACAACCGCAATGACAAGCCCACTGAAAAAAACCACAGCTGTCCAAACGCTGTTTTTTATTGGCCCTCGACACGTTATAAAAAAAAATATATATATATATATATATATATGTATATATATTTAAATGTTTTTGTTTTATGCAACACATAATGTATAAAATATATATATACATGTGTGTGTGTGTGTGTGTGTATGTATATATATATATATATATATATATATATATATATATATATATATATATATATATATATATATATATATGTATGTATGTATGTGTACATACACACACAAATATATATATATACATACAGTATATACACAGACACACACACAAATATATATATACATACAGTATATACACAGACACACACACATATATATATATATATATATATATATATATATATATATACAGTATATATATGTATATATATATATATATATATATATATATACAGTATATGTATACAGGTAAAAGCCAGTAAATTAGAATATTTTGAAAAACTTGATTTATTTCAGTAATTGCGTTCAAAAGGTGTAACTTGTACATTATATTTATTCATTGCACACAGACTGATGCATTCAAATGTTTATTTCATTTAATTTTGATGATTTGAAGTGGCAACAAATGAAAATCCAAAATTCCGTGTGTCACAAAATTAGAATATTGTGTAAGGGTTAAATTTTGAAGACACCTGGTGCCACAAACTAATCAGCTGATTAACTCAAAACACCTGCAAAAGGCTTTAAATGGTCTCTCAGTCCAGTTCTGAAGCCTACACAAACATGGGGAAGACTTCAGATTTGACAGCTGTCCAAAAGGCAACCATCGACACATTGCACAAGGAGGGAAAGACACAAAAGGTTATTGCTGAAGAGGCTGGCTGTTCTCAGAGCTCTGTGTCCAAACACATTAATGGAAAGGCAAAGGGAAGGAAAAACTGTGGTCAGAAAAAGTGTACAAGCGATAGGGATCACCGCGCCCTGGTCAAGATTGTGAAAAAAAAACCATTCAAAAATGTGGGGGAGATTCAGAAGGAGTGGACAGCTGCTGGAGTCAGTGCTTCAAGATCCACCACCAAGAGACGCTTGAAAGACATGGGTTTCAACTGCCGCATACCTCGTGTCAAGCCACTGTTGACCAAGAAACAGCGCGAAAAGCGTCTCACTTGGGCTAAGGAAAAAAAGAGCTGGACTGCTGCTGAGTGGTCCAAAGTCATGTTTTCTGACGAAAGCAAATTTTGCATTTCCTTTGGAAATCGAGGTCCCAGAGTCTGGAGGAAGACAGGAGAGGCACAGGATCCACGTTGCCTGAAGTCTAGTGTAAAGTTTCCACCATCAGTGATGGTTTGGGGTGCCATGTCATCTGCTGGTGTCGGTCCACTCTGTTTCCTGAAATCCAGGGTCAACGCAGCCGTCTACCAGCAAGTTTTAGAGCACTTCATGCTTCCTGCTGCTGACCTGCTCTATGGAGATGGAGATTTCAAGTTCCAACAGGACTTGGCGCCTGCACACAGCGCAAAATCCACCCGTGCCTGGTTTACGGACCATGGTATTTCTGTTCTAAATTGGCCCGCCAACTCCCCTGACCTTAAACCCCATAGAAAATCTGTGGGGTATTGTGAAAAGGAAGATGCAGAATGCCAGACCCAAAAACGCAGAAGAGTTGAAGGCCACTATCAGAGCAACCTGGGCTCTCATAACACCTGAGCAGTGCCAGAAACTCATCGACTCCATGCCACGCCGCATTAACGCAGTAATTGAGGCAAAAGGAGCTCCAACCAAGTATTGAGTATTGTACATGCTCATATTTTTCATTTTCATACTTTTCAGTTGGCCAACATTTCTAAAAATCCCTTTTTTGTATTAGCCTTAAGTAATATTCTAATTTTGTGACACACGGAATTTTGGATTTTCATTTGTTGCCACTTCAAATCATCAAAATTAAATGAAATAAACATTTGAATGCATCAGTCTGTGTGCAATGAATAAATATAATGTACAAGTTACACCTTTTGAATGCAATTACTGAAATAAATCAAGTTTTTCAAAATATTCTAATTTACTGGCTTTTACCTGTGTATATATATATTATAAATGAGATATTTCATTATAGATATTAACTATTCTTATTCTCTTTTAAGACATACAACTGTTTGATAAAAAGAAAAATCAGTAGTACACAATCATTAAACAAAAGCAAAAATTAATATCTACTACACTTTTAAATTCTTGTTTTGTCCTCAAAGTCTTCCTGTGTCCAAGAACCTTTTGAAAACAACAAAAAACAGCAATAAACTGATTTTGTGAAATCAAAAAATGTCGACCTACACACTTTAGTATTGATCATATATTGATATACCAACCAATATGGATGGCTCCACCCTCCCCCTATGTTTTACACTGTATATTATCCCGTCTCCAACTCTTATTTATCTTTCCTGCTAATATCTGCCCCCTTCTACATTTCTTCTCATGTTTCGAGGTGGCTTAGGGCCTAGCTTAGCGAATAGCATGCCTTCTTGTCTGCTCCTGCTTGTTACTTACTGTAACATGTCCTTCAGTGATAATAGTACTTAATAACGCTACTAAAGACACTAAGAAATTGAGTTGATTTGCCATATTGGAAGGGATAAGTAGTAGCTAGAGAGCGGCTCCACACCGTGTATGGACATACGCAGTGGATCGGTTTTCGTGATTGCGGAATGGCGTTAGTCGGCAAAGTCACAAAAATTGGCCGATACTGATTGGGTGGTTGATCTATGAACGCTAAGCGTGTGGATATTCTGGCACCTAACGATTCCATCCGATTCCTGGAGTTACGATTCTTGATTAAACAACATTTTAGATTAAAACCGAATCTCACAAAGTATTACTTGATGTAATAATTGTAATAAAACTTTTTTTTTAAATAGGTTACAGTTTAGAAAAGCTCCTTCTGGTTGCCTGGAGATGACCTAAAACGTCTTTTAAAAAATGGATTCTTCTAAAAAAATATTAGAAAATAAAAGAAATGGGAATCGATCATTTTTGTGCACCCCTAATGGATGCATTGTTACTTTTAAGAGGAAGAGTGAGCAAAAGTGCTTTCATGTTTACAGTTTTCATCTCCAAAGCAGTCTAGCTTTTCATTCATATTTGATTATCCGCCATCACTAAAAAGATACCTTTTGGTTTGTTTAGCTTCAGATGGATTTCTCCATGGCTAATTGGCCCTTTTGTCCTTTTTGTGGCGCTCACAGGGAGGACGAGGAGAGCCTCCGGAACAAGATCCGTGCAGACCACGAGCGAGCTCTGCAGGAGGCCAAGGAGAAGCTGCGGAAGTCGCGCGAAGAGCTTCAGGCCGAGATCCAGACGGAGAAGAGCAAGGTGGTGCAGGACCTGAAGAAGAAGAAGGAGGCGGCGCCAAAGCCTCTGCCGCCCGTGCCCATGCCCAAGGTGGTGGGCGTCATTGACGGCGAGCCTCTGGAGCCGGACGTCAAAGAGAAACGCGACAAGATTCGTGAGGTAGGACAACCGTTTGAGTGAGAGTCTTTTTCTTACGAATCATCCAGGTTCTTCTGCAAGCACACACATACGTTTATATATTTATTAGCGGGGGACTCCTTGGGTCCTTCAACTTTTATTTTTTTTTTAACTGTTGGGGATAAACATCAATCAACCAATCAATCAATCAATGTTTATTTATATAGCCCTAAATCACAAGTGTCAACATAAGGGGTTAATGGATTAACAATGTCTTTATTGATAAAATAACAACAGCAGCAAGCTGAACCATCAACGTACACGCACACACACACACACACACACACACACACACACACACACACACACACACACACACACACACACACACACACACTTTGATTCTCTCAAAAACGTTAACAACCATGTTACAATATTCACAAGTAGTGAAGTGAAGTGAATTATATTTATATAGCGATTTTCTCTAGTGACTCAAAGCGCTTTACATAGTGAAACCCAATATCTAAGTTACATTTAAACCAGTGTGGGTGGCACTGGGAGCAGGTGGGTAAAGTGTCTTGCCCAAGGACACAACGGCAGTGACTCGGATGGCAGACGCTGGGATCGAACCTGGAACCGTCAAGTTGCTGGCACGGCCACTCTACCAACCGAGCTATACCGTAAAATGTTTTAATAATTTTCACATCAGACGTTAGGCAGAGAAGGGGAGGGCACTGTTTTTAAAAGTTGCAAGTGATACGTGCTTATTTAGTGACACGAAAAGAAAAGTAAAACTGCATCAAAATACATATAGATGCATCAATAATCTATTTTTAATCAAATCGTAGCTCTTGAATCGTTATAGTAATCAAATTGTGAGGTCCTAACCCCTACTATATTGTTTTTGGAATGATTGTATTCCACCAGGATACCAGGACTTTGGCTTTATTGTTGTTTGTCAGCTACACCGCTGCAAGATTTGATTTATTGCGGCTTCAAATGACTTATTTGCAGCCAGCAGAGGCGCTTTTGAAGGTGGTCTGCAAAAGAAAATAGCTGCTGGGGTCCCTAAATAATGGCGGGGCAAAAAAATTCTGGCAATAACAGCTGCGGCTGTAGGCAACCTCCTGATGTGACGTTTCTATTACCTCCACAAGACGACGAACGGTCAGCGTCCAGCAGCTTTATTTAGACCTGCATGCGCTTTTAAATAGTGCTTTAAGACATGTGTGTTACAATTGTCGTTTAGCGCTATTAATGCCGATTCAGCAGTTTGCTCCTTGATTGAGTTGCTATATGTTGTACAATATAATTGTTCATAAATTAGTTAATTATTACATGCTTCCAATTAACACCCTGCCTTTGTACTGCAACTAACTCAACACTCTGGCTATAATTACAATGTTGTCTAAAGGACAACATGATGTCAGCTATGTGATGCCGAGAGACTTTTTACATCAGGGGTGCTCATTACGTCGATCGCGAGCTACCGGTCGATCTTGGAGGGTGTGTCAGTCGATCACCAGCCAGGCATTAAAAAAATAGTTCTAAAAATGAGCGATCATAAATCTTCACTATGACGTCACTTTCGTCACTTGATTGACATTCACGGCACCCGAGGGTCTTCTGAGATGACGCTGGCTGCTGCCAGCTCATTAAAATTACTGACAGGAAGGCGAGAAACACTTTATTTCAACAGACTCTGGCGCCGTTCCTGTCGTCAAAACTCCAAAGACCGACTGCACAGTTGCACAGTTGCGCTAACAAAATAAGAGTCTCAGAAAGCTGGCGTGCACAAGCTAGCAAGCTACGGAGTTTGCCGACAATGTATTTCTTGTAAAGTGTATACAAAGGAGTACGGAAGCTTGACAAATAAGATGCCAAAAACCAACCACTTTCATGTGGTATTAGACAGAAAGGAGGACTTTTTTTCTCCTCCATTCGAAAATGCGGACGTTATCAGCACTACTGTCTGATTCCAATCAATGCAAGTCATCACAATCAGGTAATACACCAACTTATATTGTATTCTTGTCTTCATGAAAGAAAGGAATCTATATGTGTTAAACATGCTTGTATTATCTTTAAACACCTTTAACTTATTAACAATATTAACTATAAGTGTTAAACATGCTTGTATTAGCTTTAAACACCTTTAACTTGTTAACAATATTAACTATATGTGTTAAACATGCTTGTATTATCTTTAAACACCTTTAACTTATTAACAATATTAACTATATGTGTTAAACATGCTTGTATTATCTTTAAACACCTTTAACTTGTTAACAATATTAACTATATGTGTTAAACATGCTTGTATTATCTTTAAACACCTTTAAGTTGTTAACAATATTAACTATATGTATTAAACATTCTTGTATTATCATTAAACACCTTTAACTTGTTAACAATATTAACTATATGTGTTAAACATGCTTGCATTATCTTTAAACACCTTTAACTTGTTAACAATATTAACTATATATATTAAATATACTTGTATTATCATTAAACACCTTTAATTTTTTAACAATATTAACTGTATGTGTTAAACATGCTTGCATTATCATTAAACACCTTTAACTTGTTAACAAAAACATATATTTCATAAATAAGTAAATATAAATTATATATATGAATGACGTAGATCCCCACGACTTGATCAATTGAAAAGTAGCTCGCCTGCAGAAAAAGTGTGAGCACCCCTGTTTTACATGATATTTTCCGCCATTTTAAACGAATCAAAACTGAGCAACTGGCAGTTCATACTTCATTTTATTTGAGTTTCATTTCACAAAATAGTCGATCAAGAAAATTCCTTTTTCGGTCATCAATAGAATTGGGAGGAAACATTTTTTCTGTTGCATCTCTTTCAACTCCTCATGGCAACATCGCTCCGCCTTAACTCGAGATGTTTCCGTTCGGGTTTTATGCTGCCGATACTGATACCGATCAGCCATGATCACAAGTATTAATACATGTGATCATATAAAAATAGATACAATATTAGCTTGAGGGGGTCGGTGTCTGTGATCGACGTTGAAAGGCACTTATCTGCAATGACGATCACATACTTAAAAAAAATGGTAATACTGTAATCCAGCCACACACAGATGGAGCTATCTCGTCTCGCTCGCCTTAACCATCGCCCCGCATGATTACCTCGTATCATGTCTCCTGAAACGGCATTCAGAATGGGAACACGAGTGGCTCGCACGGCTGTCTCCAAAGGTCCCTTTTGTTCTCTTGGCGAGCAGGCCGTGCACTGATGGCCGTCTCCTGCTCACACTGCATCACACTGCCACTCAAACCCATGCTGACGCCGTCACGTTGCACTTCTGATGTTTAACAGACACTTGTAAATGTGTTATCGTATTAGCTAATGCTAAAGATTTTAGTGTCATTACATTATGATAGCACGTACAAATATGCATGAAACCACTTGTACAGATATCCAACGTGACGATTTGGTGAGTAAGAATTGTTTTAGTTACATTGTAAAACTTACAAACGTTGCTTGGAGTGATGAATAAAGAATCTACATGAGTAGGTACGCTATGGACGGCCAGAAAACTCTTTTTATTCTGGTCGTTAGCAGAGAAAAATCCATAAATTAGCCGTACTGTTTTATAAGACGCATGGTTCAAAGTGTAGGAAAAATTAGCGGCTTATAGTCTGGAATTTACGGTTAATGATCTTTCTGTGTGGAGTTTGCATGTTCTCCCCGTGACTGCATGGGTTCCCTCCGGGTATTCCGACTTCCTCCCACCGCCAAAGACATGCACCTGGGGGTAGGTTGATTGGCAACACTAAAATTGGCCCTAGTGTGTGAATGTGAGTGTGAATGTTGTCTGTCTATCTGTGTTGGCCCTGCGATGAGGTGGCGACTTGTCCAGGGTGTACCCCGCCTTCCGCCCGAATGCAGCTGAGATAGACTCCAGCACCCCCTGCGACCCCAAAAAAGGGACAAGCGGTAGAAAATGGATGGATAGATCTACTAAAAGAAGTAAACTTTGTGTAGTACATTACATGGGACGTGTAATTGTCAAAAAGACAGCCAAAAGAGGTTGGTAGATGAGAATAAATCTAAAGGTAAAATATAGTGTAGAAATGCACCCAATGCAGGGAATAGTGTCTTGATTTAAAACATGTTCTTTCAAGGTTTGCGTGGCAGTACTTTGTGCTGATACACATTTTCCCCATTTTTCTGTTAATTTTCCTACATTGTCCTCACAAACAGCCCTTTGAGACACTTGTGATTTAGGGCTATATAAATAAACATTGATTGATTGATTGATGGTGCTCACGTCTCTTGAGTATTGTCGGCGGTTTTTGGATGTTTTTTCGAGGGCTTTATAGACGGAATAGAACGACTCCTTTTAGCTGCATTGTTAGCCACCTCGTACTTGCCGTATTTTACGATTTATAAGGGTGTAACGGTACGTGTATTTGTATTGAACCGTTTCGGTACGGGGGTTTCGGTTCGGTTCGGAGGTGTACCGAACGAGTTTCCACACGGACATATTAAGTAGCGCACCGCACGTTGTGTAAACAATGCATACCGAGGCACAACACACGGCATGCTAGCAGCGACCGGGCTAGGGCAACATATAAAAGTCAGAGCTGGAAGACCCTCCTGCCTCGTTAAAGGGGAACATTATCACAATTTCAGAAGGTTTAACCACCATTAAAAATCAGTTCCCAGTGGCTTATTTTATTTTTCGAAGTTTTTTTCAAAATTTTACCCATCACGCAATATCCCTAAAAAAAGCTTCAAAGTGCCTGATTTTAACCATCGTATACACCTGTCCATTTTCCTGTGACGTCACATAGTGATGCCAACTCAAACAAACATGGCGGAAAGAACAGCAAGCTATAGCGACATTAGCTCGGATTCAGACTCGGATTTCAGCAGCTTAAGCGATTCAACAGATTACGCATGTATTGAAACGGATGGTTGTAGTGTGGAGGCAGGTAGCGAAAACGAAATTGAAGAAGAAACTGAAGCTATTGAGCCATATCGGTTTGAACCGTATGCAAGCGAAAACGACGAAAACGACACGACAGCCAGCGACACGGGAGAAAGCGAGGACGAATTCGGCGATCGCCTTCCAACCAACGATTGGTATGTGTTTGTTTGGCATTAAAGGAAACTAACAACTATGAACTAGGTTTACAGCATATGAAATACATTTGGCAACAACATGCACTTTGAGAGTGCAGACAGCCCAATTTTAATCAATTAATATATTCTGTAGACATACCCTCATCCGCTCTCTTTTCCTGAAAGCTGATCTGTCTAGTGTTGGTGTTGATGTCAGCAGGCCAGGGAAGCTAGGGTCGATATTTAGCTCGCTCGTCTGCGGGAACAAACTGCCGCTCTTGCTTGCCGTGCTACCGAGGACCTTTGTCCCTGAATAGCTCACACACTCCGGCAGATTCAATGGGGTCTGGCGGCAGATTTCTTTGACTTTATTGTTGGAAATGCATCTGCTTTGAGTGTCGCAGGATATCCACACATTCTTGCCATCTCTGTCGTAGCATAGCTTTCGTCGGTAAAGTGTGCGGAACAAACGACTGACCATTTTCGTTGGCTTTCCCCACACCCTCGTATTTTGAACAAATTTCGTCCAATTTCTTGCCACTTTCGCATCTTTGGGCCACTGGTGCAACTTGAATCCGTGTCCCTGTTCGTGTTGTTACACCCTCCGACAACACACCGACGAGGCATGATGTCTCCAAGGTACGAAAAACAGTCGAAAAAACGGAAAATAACAGAGCTGATTTGATTCTGTGTTTTTAATGTGTTTGAGAAAATGGCGGATTGCTTCCCGATGTGACGTCACACTGTGACGTCATCGCTCCGAGAGCGAATAATAGAAAGGCGTTTAATTCGCCAAAATTCACCCATTTAGAGTTCGGAAATCGGTAAAAAAAATATATGGTCTTTTTTCTGCAACATAAAGGTATATATTGACGCTTACATAGGTCTGGTGATAATGTTCCCCTTTAACGATTTAGAATGCATTATAAAAAGAAAAACATATGTGATCTTGTCTCACATAAAATTGTGAATGATAGTCAAAATTACCCTCCCCAAAAAATGCAGTTCCCCTCTAAGACCTATAATTGTGCTGATTGTTACCTTGAAAAGTGTGTTCCTGGTAGCAAGGCTGCCTCTGATTGGTAATTGCACTCACTGCTGATGTGAAGACTTGGCATCCCGCTTGAACTGACGGTCGGCAGCCGAGCCAAACGCAAATGACCGCAGATTTGCGGCTGCCGCCGGAGAGAGTAAAGATACCTTTCCCCCGCGGATCAATGAAGCACGGCCATAAAGCTGGGATAAGCAGGCTTCTTTAAGTGGGATGGAAATGGTGCTGCTCTGGAGACGTATGGTACCGTGCGGAGACATGAAGGTGGAATATCTACCCATGACGTTCTTGCCCATAACTCACATTTATGGCCTCTTCCTTTTTCTGCTCTTTAGCTTCAGCGCTCCTTTTTTATTGCCAGATTCAAACGCTAAATCCCTGTTCATTTTGCATATAAACACCAGGAGTACATAGCCAGATTGTCCAATGAAATCATGCTGTGGTCGTATAGCTAACATCAGGGAACAAAACGCTTAACATAAAACTAGAAAGGCACAATTTTGTTTTACCAATAACTTCCTGCTTCACAAGACCGATAACAGATAACTTATTTAGATCTTCAGTTTTTTTGTTAATTCAAAAGTAGTTTGTGCACAACTTGGGGGTAAGAAAGACTCAAACATAGTGCACTTGTAGCTTTGTCCTTATTATATTTGAGATCAATACGTCCATAAAAAAACAGGGAATATTATGTGCTTACAATTTTTTGATCTATCAGTGTATGGCAGGAGTGTGGTTCACATTTGAACCGATACGGTAGGTGACAATTGTATCACGATATACATTTTTTATATTGATGGATATCGATTATTATTGACATTTTTTATGACCTATTTAAGCCTGCCAATAAATCCAGTAAGACAGTTTCCAACTTCCTGAATTGGTGGCAAGTTAGCGTGAAAAGCTGAATTGGCGTCAAGTAGCGTGAAAAACAGAATTAGCATCAAGTTAGCGTGAAAAGATTAATTACGGTTAAGTTAGCGTGAAAAGCTGAATTGGCGTCAAGTTAGCGTGAAAAGCTGACTTGGCATCAAGTAGCGTGAAAAACAGAATTAGCATCAAGTTAGCGTGAAACACACTGGCGTGTTAGTGTGAAAAGCTGAATTAGCGTCAAATTAGCGTGAAAAGCTGAATTGGCGTCAAGTTAGCGTGAAAAGCTGACTTGACATCAAGTAGCGTGAAAAACAGAATTAGCATCAAGTTAGCGTGAAAAGATGAATTAGCGTCAATTTAGTGCGAAAAACTGAATTAGGGTCAAGTTAGCGTGAAAAGCTGATCTAGCGTGAAAAACTAAATTAGCGTCATGTTAGTGTGAAAAGCTGAATTAGCGTCAAGTTATCATGAAAAGCTGAATTAGCGTCAAGTTAGCGTGAAAAGCTGAATTGGCGTCAAGTTAGCGTGAAAAGCTGAATTGGCGTCAAGTTAGCGTGAAAAGCTGAATTGGCGTCAAGTTAGCGTGAAAAGCTGACTTGACATCAAGTAGCGTGAAAAACAGAATTAGCATCAAGTTAGCGTGAAAAGATGAATTAGCGTCAATTTAGCGCAAAAAACTGAATTAGGGTCAAGTTAGCGTGAAAAGCTGATGTAGCGTGAAAAACTAAATTAGCGTCATGTTAGTGTGAAAAGCTGAATTAGCGTCAAGTTATCATGAAAAGCTGAATTAGCGTCAAGTTAGCGTGAAAATCTGAATTGGTGTCAAGTTAGCGTGAAAAGCTGAATTGGCGTCAAGTTAGCATGAAAAGCTGACTTGACATCAAGTAGCGTGAAAAACAGAATTAGCATCAAGTTAGTGTAAAAAGCTGAATTGGCGTCAAGATAGCGTGAAAAGCTGACTTGGCATCAAGTAGCGTGAAAAACAGAATTAGCATCAAGTTAGCGTGAAACACACTGGCGTGTTAGTGTGAAAAGCTGAATTAGCGTCAAGTTAGCGTGAAAAGCTGAATTGGCGTCAAGTTAGCGTGAAAAGCTAACTTGACATCAAGTAGCGTGAAAAACAGAATTAGCATCAAGTTAGCGTGAAAAGATGAATTAGCGTCAATTTAGCGCGAAAAACTGAATTAGGGTCAAGTTAGCGTGAAAAGCTCATATAGCGTGAAAAACTAAATTAGCGTCATGTTAGTGTGAAAAGCTGAATTAGCGTCAAGTTAGCGTGAAAAGCTGAATTGGTGTCAAGTTAGCGTGAAAAGCTGAATCGGCGTCAAGTTAGCGTGAAAAGCTGAATTGACATCAAGTAGCGTGAAAAGCTGAATTAGCATCAAGTTAGCATGAAAAGATGAAGTATCGTCAATTTAGCGCGAAACACTGAATTAGGGTCAAGTTAGCGTGAAAAGCTGATTTAGCGTGAAAAACTAAATTAGCGTCATGTTAGTGTGAAAAGCTGAATTAGAGTCAAGTTATCATGAAAAGCTGAATTAGCGTCAAGTTAGCGTGAAAAGCTGAATTGGTGTCAAGTTAGCGTGAAAAGCTGAATTGGCGTAAAGTTAGCGTGAAAGGCTGACTTGACATCAAGTAGCGTGAAAAACAGAATTAGCATCAAGTTAGCGTGAAAAGATGAATTAGCGTCAATTTAGCGCGAAAAACTGAAGTACGGTCAAGTTAGCGTGAAAACCTGATCAAGCGTGAAAAACTAAATTAGCGTCATGTTAGTGTGAAAAGCTGAATTAGCGTCAAGTTATCATGAAAACCTGAAATAGCGTCAAGTTAGCGTGAAAAGCTGAATTGGCGTGAAGTTAGCATGAAAAGCTGACTTGACATCAAGTAGCGTGAAAAACAGAATTAGCATCAAGTTAGCGTGAAAAGATGAAATGGGGTCAAGTTAGCGCGAAAAACTGAATTAGGGTCAAGTTAGCGTGAAAAGCTGATCTAGCGTGAAAAACTAAATTAGCGTCTTGTTAGTGTGAAAAGCTGAATTAGCGTCAAGTTATCATGAAAAGCTGAATTAGCGTCAAGTTAGCGTGAAAAGCTGTATTGGCGTCAAGTTAGCATGAAAAGCTGAATTGGCGTCAAGTTAGCGTGAAAAACTGAATTAGGATCAAGTTAGCGTGAAAAGCTGATCTAGCGTGAAAAACTAAATTAGCGTCATGTTAGTGTGAAAAGCTGAATTAGCGTCAAGTTAGCGTGAAAAACTGAATTAGGGTCAAGTAAGCATGAAAAGCTTAATTAGCGTGAAAAACTGAATTAGGGTCAAGTAAGCATGAAAAGCTGAATTAGCGTCAAGTTAGCGTGAAAAGCTGATCTAGCGTGAAAAACTAAATTAGCGTCATGTTAGTGTGAAAAGCTGAATTAGCGTCAAGTTAGCGTGAAAAACTGAATTAGGGTCAAGTAAGCATGAAAAGCTGAATTAGCGTGAAAAACTGAATTAGGGTCAAGTAAGCATGAAAAGCTGAATTAGCGTCAAGTTAGCGTGAAAAACTGAATTGGTGTCAAGCTAGCGTGAAAAACTGAATTAGGGTCAAGCTAGCGTGAAAATCTGAATTAGGGTCAAGTTAGCGTGAAAAGCTGAATTGGCGTCAAGTTAGCATGAAAAGCTGACTTCACATCAAGTAGAGTGAAAAACAGAATTAGCATCAAGTTAGTGTGAAAAGATGATCTAGCGTGAAAAACTAAATTAGCGTCATGTTAGTGTGAAAAGCTGAATTAGCGTCAAGTTAGCGTGAAAAACTGAATTAGGGTCAAGTAAGCATGAAAAGCTGAATTAGCGTCAAGTTAGCGTGAAAAGCTGATCTAGCGTGAAAAACTAAATTAGCGTCATGTTAGTGTGAAAAGCTGAATTAGCGTCAAGTTAGCGTGAAAAACTGAATTAGGGTCAAGTAAGCATGAAAAGCTGAATTAGCGTCAAGTTAGCGTGAAAAGCTGATCTAGCGTGAAAAACTAAATTAGCGTCATGTTAGTGTGAAAAGCTGAATTAGCGTCAAGTTAGCGCGAAAAACTGAATTAGGGTCAAGTAAGCATGAAAAGCTGAATTAGCGTGAAAAACTGAATTAGGGTCAAGTAAGCATGAAAAGCTGAATTAGCGTCAAGTTAGCGTGAAAAACTGAATTGGTGTCAAGCTAGCGTGAAAAACTGAATTAGGGTCAAGCTAGCGTGAAAAACTGAATTAGGGTCAAGTTAGCGTGAAAAGCTGAATTGGCGTCAAGTTAGCATGAAAAGCTGACTTCACATCAAGTAGAGTGAAAAACAGAATTAGCATCAAGTTAGCGTGAAAAGATGAAATAGGGTCAAGTTAGCGCGAATAGCTGAATTAGGGTCAAGTTAGCGTGAAAAGCTGATCTAGCGTGAAAAACTAAATTAGCGTCATGTTAGTGTGAAAGCTGAATTAGCGTCAAGTTATCATGAAAAGCTGAATTAGCGTCAAGTTAGCGTGAAAAACTGAATTGGTGTCAAGCTAGCGTGAAAAACTGAAATAGCGTCAAGTTAGCGTGAAAAACTGAATTAGGATCAAGTTAGCGTGAAAAGCTGATCTAGCGTGAAAAACTAAATTAGCGTCATGTTAGTGTGAAAAGCTGAATTAGCGTCAAGTTAGCGTGAAAAACTGAATTAGGGTCAAGTAAGCATGAAAAGCTTAATTAGCGTGAAAAACTGATTTAGGGTCAAGTAAGCATGAAAAGCTGAATTAGCGTCAAGTTAGCGTGAAAAGCTGATCTAGCGTGAAAAACTAAATTAGCGTCATGTTAGTGTGAAAAGCTGAATTAGCGTCAAGTTAGCGTGAAAAACTGAATTAGGGTCAAGTAAGCATGAAAAGCTGAATTAGCGTGAAAAACTGAATTAGGGTCAAGTAAGCATGAAAAGCTGAATTAGCGTCAAGTTAGCGTGAAAAACTGAATTGGTGTCAAGCTAGCGTGAAAAACTGAATTAGGGTCAAGCTAGCGTGAAAATCTGAATTAGGGTCAAGTTAGCGTGAAAAGCTGAATTGGCGTCAAGTTAGCATGAAAAGCTGACTTCACATCAAGTAGAGTGAAAAACAGAATTAGCATCAAGTTAGTGTGAAAAGATGAAATAGGGTCAAGTTAGCGCGAATAGCTGAATTAGGGTCAAGTTAGCGTGAAAAGCTGATCTAGCGTGAAAAACTAAATTAGCGTCATGTTAGTGTGAAAAGCTGAATTAGCGTCAAGTTAGCGTGAAAAACTGAATTAGGGTCAAGTAAGCATGAAAAGCTGAATTAGCGTCAAGTTAGCGTGAAAAACTGAATTGGTGTCAAGCTAGCGTGAAAAACTGAATTAGGGTCAAGCTAGCGTGAAAAACTGAATTAGGGTCAAGTTAGCGTGAAAAGCTGAATTGGCGTCAAGTTAGCATGAAAAGCTGACTTCACATCAAGTAGAGTGAAAAACAGAATTAGCATCAAGTTAGTGTGAAAAGATGAAATAGGGTCAAGTTAGCGCGAATAGCTGAATTAGGGTCAAGTTAGCGTGAAAAGCTGATCTTGCGTGAAAAACTAAATTAGCGTCATGTTAGTGTAAAAAGCTGAATTAGCGTCAAGTTATCATGAAAAGCTGAATTAGCGTCAAGTTAGCATGAAAAACTGAATTAGGGTCAAGTAAGCATGAAAAGCTGAATTAGCGTCAAATTAGCGTGAAAAACTGAATTAGGGTCAAGTAAGCATGAAAAGCTGAATTAGCGTCAAGTTAGCGTGAAAAACTGAATTAGGGTCAAGTAAGCATGAAAAGCTGAATTAGCGTCAAGTTAGCGTGAAAAACTGAATTAGCGTGAAAAACTGAATTAGGGTCAAGTTAGCGTGAAAAACTGACTTGGTGTCAAGCTAGCGTGAAAAGCTGAATTAGCGTCAAGGTAGCGTGAACATCTACTTCAGGAGCGTCTCGGTGTTAAGGTCAAAGTCTGGGAGGGATCAAAAACCTTTCCACAATCCACCCAGCGAGCCCCGGAGTGGGAGGTGTGGAAATATGGCGAATTGAGGACAGCGATGCCAGCTTGAATTGCAGGGTCCATCCTGAAAACGCTGCATTGGGAAAGTGTCCGACAAGGAGTGAACGTGCGCTCATTTGAATTCGGCGCCGACACCAAGGACGTGGTGTCGCGCTATCGTTGATGAACAGCGGAGCGGCTTGAACATGAACTTATCTTAGCGCACAAACGCCATTACCATGCGCAGACACGGACAAGACGGTGAAATATTCATGGAGCGGCTCAGAGCAAGGTTGCTGCGTTCGCCCATTGTTTGGGGAAAGGAAGTAAATAAATAAAGCAGCTTGTTGCCCACGGCGACGGGGCTTTTTTCTCGCCAGGGTGGTGGCGGTTTTTGGGGGCGTGGTTTCAGTTTCGACCGATGTGAAACTCGTCGCCTTGCGAGCGATTGCTGTCTGGATTATTGGAAGCCGTTCAGATGCGTGCTTTGAATTGTCTGTCGGTACACCATACTTGCCAACCTTGAGACTTCCGATTTCGGGAGGTGGGGGGTGGGGGGCGTGGTCGGGGGTGGGGCAGGGCGTGGTTGGGGGCGTGTTTAAGAGGGGAGGAGTATATTGACAGCTAGAATTCACCAAGTCAAGTATTTCATATATATATATATATATATATATATATATATATATATATATATATATATACATATATATCTACATCCTGAAAATATGCAAACAAAACTGTGTTTAGATAATTGATACTTCAAACTTGCATAAATAAATCTTAAGGAATATAACATAACTTGGCTTCTGAGAGTTTCAAAATGTAATGAATAAAATGCTAAAGTTGTTGATAAACAAGCAATTATTTTAATAATTAAATATGGTCATTTTAAATGAATTATTATGATCATTTAAAATTAATTATTTCAAATATGTTTATTTTAATGTATAATTCTATGGCTGGATGTAATAAGGAGTCAGAAAAAATACAAATAAAAATACAATTAATTTTGATGTTTTTAGCAAAATATAGTAAACATTTATTTAGTTTTTTTTTTTATTTTTTATTAATAAATATATTTATTTTTAGGTAAGATAAACATAATAATACAATGTATCTCTCATCTGGATGATTTAGTTCTTGTCACCCTGTTGTCCTCCCGTCGTGAAAAAAGGCTGTCCTCACTCAGGTCCGCATGAAGCTGGAGGGGGCGTGGCCTCCAGCTCCGCCTGAAAATCGGGAGATTTTCGGGAGAATATTAGTCCCGGTAGGTTTTCGGGAGAGGCGCTGAATTTCGGGAGTCTCCTGGAAAATTCGGGAGGGTTGGCAAGTATGCGGTACACCCTAACCCTGAAGACCAGCAAGAGTCTAAGTAGACTATGTTTATACTGCAGGCCGAAGTGGCCCAAATCGGATTTTTTTTTAATCACATTTTTTCCAGCTGACTGTTTGCATGCGCACTTTGATAAAGTGAAAACAAAGGAAGTTGACCAGGAGGAAGTTGCTACTACTACAAAAGGAAATAAAAGTCGCAACACCATTATTGTTTTTTTTTTTTTTTTACATAAAAATATCCATCCATTTCCTACCGCTTATTCCCTTTGGGGTTGCGGGGGCGCTGGAGCCTATCTCAGCTACAATCGGGCGGAAGGCGGGGTACACCCTGGACAAGTCGCCACCTCATCGCAGGGCCAACACAGATAGACAGACATCATTCACACTCACATTCACACACTAGGGCCAATTTAGTGTTGCCAATCAACCTATCCCCAGGTGCATGTATGTATGTATGTATATAGTGTAATATACAGTACAGGCCAAACGTTTGGATACACCTTCTCATTCAATGCTTGTTCTATATTTTCATGACTATTGACATTGTAGATTGTCACTAAAGGCATCAAAACTATGAATGAAGTTGGAGTTATGTGGCATCAAGTAGCGTGAAAAACAGAATTAGCATCAAGTTAGCGTGAAAAGATGAATTAAGGTCAAGTTAGCGTGAAACGCTGATCTAGCGTGAAAAACTAAATCAGCGTCAAGTTTGTGTGAAAAGCTGAATTGGCGTCAAGTTATCATGAAAAGCTGAATTAGCGTCAAGTTAGCGTGAAAAACTGAATTAGTGTCAAGTTAGTGGAGTTATGTATATATTGTGAATAATCACTGAATGGAGAACTGGGGGTGGGATTTAATAAATTATCTTCTTCCCACTCCCTTTCAGGCAAAACTGGACAATCATGCATTACATTCTATACATTACTTTTGCACTACATTAATTTATATTATTATGTGTTGTCAACTATGTACTTTATGTCATTGCCTGAAATAAATAAATGAAATAAAAAATGAATTGTAGCCCCCAGAAGAAATTACACAATGTCCGGCGTTATTTTTAACTTTTATTACCAATCGTATGATAACAAACGGCACAATTCCAACAGGTTTTATCTCCCGTACAAACACTTTTGTCTGGTGAGTCCGCGTTTCCCCGGAAACACAACGACACTTCCTCAATCTCCGCCAATCACCTTTCAGGCACGGACGGTGTGTTTGTGAACATGGGAAAAATTGACATCAAATCCAAACCACACCAACATAAAACATTAACACCAACTGGTCGTTACAGTATGAATTGATATATATATATATATATATATATATATATATATATATATATATATATATATATATATATATATATATATATATATATATATATATATATATATACACAGCCTATTATTTGCGCACTATTAACAAGTGATGTAACAAAAATTGACCATCAAAATAATTATTTGATGACATATACAGTACAGGCCAAAGGTTTGGACACACCTTCTCATTTAATGCGTTTTCTTTATTTTCATGACTATTTACATTGTAGATTGTCACTGAAGGCATCAAAACTATGAATGAGCACATGTGGAGTTATGTACTTAACAAAAAAAGGTGAAATAACTGAATACATGTTTTATATTCTAGTTTCTTCAAAATAACCACTCTTTGCTCTGATTACTGCTTTGCACACTCTTGGCATTCTCTCGATGAGCTTCAAGAGGTAGTCACCTGAAATGGTTTTCACTTCACAGGTGTGCCTTATCAGGGTTGATAAGTGGAATTTCTTCAGTGACAATCTACAAGGTAAATAGTCATGAAAATAAAGAAAACACATTGAATGAGAAGGTGTGTCCAAACTTTTGGCCTGTACTGTATACAGTGTAATATTTTTGGGTTGTAATCTTTTCATGGCTGTTAAGTAGAGGATACACGGACATCAGCGTAGATCTACGGGAGCTTTATTTTTCAACTCGCATGTAAGCAAATGCGCAACAGCGCCAATTCCGGTCTTTCAACAATCGCTATTTCTTCGGAATCATAATATATGTTTATATATTGCATATAGCCGAAATGTCTGGCATCAAGCGGTTAGACGGGGTATTGCAGAGGCTGATTTGAGGAGAGGCCAGCTCGCAGAGGAGAAGAGAGACAGGAGGAAACGTACTGAAACTACTAGAGATGTCCGATAATATCGGACTGCCGATATCGGCCGATAAATGCTTTAAAATGTAATATCGGAAATTATCGGTATCTCTTTCAAAAAGCAAAATGTATGACTTTTTAAAACGCCGCTGTGTACACGGACGTAGGAAGAAGTACAGAGCGCCAATAAACCTTAAAGGCACTGCCTTTGCGTGCCGGTCCAGTCACATAATATCTACGGCTTTTCACACACACAAATGAATGCAAAGCATACTTGGTCAACAGCCATACAGGTCACACTTAGGGTGGCCGTATAAACAACTTTAACACTGTTACAAATATGTGCCACACAGTGAACCCACACCAAACAAGAATGACAAACATTTCGGGAGAACATCCGCACCGTAACACAACATAAACACAACAGAACAAATACCCAGAACCCCTTGCAGCACTAACTCTTCCGGGACGCTACAATATACACCCCCCTCTCCCCACCCCCCCAACCCCGCCCACCTCAACCTCCTCATGCTCTCTCAGGGAGAGAATGTCCCAAATTCCAAACTGCTGTTTTGAGTCATGTTAAAAAAAATTATGCACTTTGTGACTTCAATAATAAATATGGCAGTGCCATGTTGGCATTTTTTTTTCCATAACTTGAGTTGATTTATTTTGGAAAACCTTGTTACATTGTTTAATGCATCCAGCGGGGCATCACAACAAAATAAGGCATAATAATGTGTTAATTCCACGACTGTATATATCGTTATCAGTTGATATCGGAATCGAGTTGGACAATATCGGAATATCGTATATCGTCAAAAAAGCCATTATCGGACATCTCTAGCAACTACCATCGCACAGCAGGTCTCTCCACATGTTTGCGTTAAGTGCAACATGGACTGTCACTCAAAAATTGGCGTGTACATTCAACAAACATGAATGTACCGTATCAACAAAACATCAAGTTAAAATGTGAAAATTATAATTAAATAAGTGTATTGTATAATTACAACACTTATAACTGAAAATATATTACTAATAATAGACTACAATAGGATGACAAAACTATTTAAATAAAAACAATAAACTATTATTAATAATTAAAGAACAATTAAAAAAGAAGAAAGAAATAAAAACAATTAAAAAAATAAACATCAAATCGAAATAAGTGTCTGACCCAAGAGCGTAAATTAGCATGGTCTTCCGTGACTAAGCTGCCAGTGATTGACAAGTGATGCACTAAAATTTGGTCGTCTTAAATAGACCGGATGTGGTGATGAAATAAAGATCAGATACCAATCAGATTCAGGACTACCTCTTTATGTGGCCTGAATCTGATCCCAAAAGATGAGATTTAATGCACTTTGGAGCGTTTAGACTGGTCAAAACAACAACAATTTGTGTCACTTAGAAAGTTAGATTTTGGTGTGCAGTGTAAACGGAGCCATAACGATTTAGGTCGCAATTTGATCCATGAGACACAACTTGCCTTGTAAAAATGCGATGATTGCTACTCTTAGTTGGCGTGGTATTGTTTGGATCAAACACTGAATACATTTGCATGTGTTATTCCCACCTGTGTGTGTGTGTGTGTGTTTGGCAACAAAGTAGAAAGGTTGACCCATTTCCTCCTAATTAACGTTGCTGGTGCAGAAGCTTTCTACACTGCAAAAAGTCAGTGTTCAAAAACAAGAAAAAAAAAATACAAAAATTAGGGGTATTTTATTTGAACAAGAACATTTGGCTTGTCAAGACTTTTCAAAACGAGTAAAATTAGCTAACCTCAACGAACCCAAAAATACCTTTAAAATAAGAATATTCTCACTAATAACAAGTGCACTTTTCTTGGTAAAAAAAAAAAAAGACACATTTTTGCTCAATATGTTGAAAAATATTCTTAAATTAAGTAAATGCTAGTGCCATTATATTGACATAATGATATGCGCTCGGCATTACATTTCTTGAAACCGGCAAACTTATACTAAAAACAAATTTATTGTTCTTAATGGCAAGGCAACAAAGCAACCGCTTGTTACTCTCCGGGTCTCCTTGCCGCTCAGGCAAAATCATATGGTCTAAAAATGCATTTTTCCATCGACAACATGACATCATCGCGCCAAGTGCGTGCTCTTTCAGTCAATTAGTGCGCATATATACAGCCCGGCCCCTGACCAAAATGTTTTTAATTGTAATTTTGAAGAATTTATCTGAATGTGCATGAACTATTTCTGTTCAAAATTGTTAGAAATGTCTCATGTTAAATGTTTAAATATTAACTGTCAGTTTACTGTACTGTGCCAACTGTACTACCGTACTATATGAGTACGTATTTTCTATTGTTTCATTGAAACTAAAACTGCAAAGTCCATTTGGCTGTCATCTGTTTAATTATGAGACACAATTGTGTCAAAGTCATGATTTTTTTTTTCATCCTTGAAATAAGAAAGTATTACTTTAAAAAGGTAGTTTTATACTTGTGAGTGTTGATGACACAGCTTTGCAACAGTTAATATTCTAGTTTCAAGCATGTTTTACTCAATATAGGTCATAACATCTCAGCAACAAGCTGTAATATCTCACTGAGATCATTTAGGACCAAAACCCTTAAAGGGGAACATTATCACAATTTCAGAATTGTTAAAACCATTAAACATCAGTTCCCAGTGGCTTATTATATTTTTCGAAGTTTTTTTTCAAAATTTTATCCATCACGCAATATCCCTAAAAAAAGCTTCAAAGTGCCTGATTTTAACCACCCGTCCATTTTCCTGTGACGTCACATAGTGAAGCCAACACAAACAAACATGGCGCATAGAACAGCAAGCTATAGCGACATTAGCTCGGATTCAGACTCGGATTTCAGCGGCTTAAGCGATTCAACAGATTACGCATGTATTGAAACGAATGGTTGTAGTGTGGAGGCAGGTAGCGAAAACGAAATTGAAGAAGAAACTGAAGCTATTGAGCCATATCGGTTTGAACCATATGCAAGCGAAACTGACGAAAACGACACGACAGCCAGCGACACGGGAGAAAGCGAGGACGAATTTGGCGATCGCCTTCTAACCAACGATTGATATGTGTTTGTTTGGCATTAAAGGAAACTAACAACTATGAACTAGGTTTACAGCATATGAAATACATTTGGCAACAACATGCACTTTGAGAGTGCAGACAGCCCAATTTTCATCAATTAATATATTCTGGAGACATACCCTCATCCGCGCTCTTTTCCTGAAAGCTGTCCAGTTTTGGAGTTGATGTCAGCAGGCCAGGGAAGCTAGGGTCAATAGGGGGTTTAGCTCACTCGTCTGCGGGAACAAACTGCCGCCATTGCTTGCAGTGCTACCGAGGTCCTTTGTCCCTGAATTGCTCACACACTCCGGCAGATTCAATGGGGGTCTGGCGGAAGATTTCTTTGACTTTATCGTTGGAAATGCATCTGCTTTGAGTGTAGCAGCATATCCACACATTATTGCCATCTCTGTCGTAGCATAGCTTTCGTCGGTAAAGTGTGCGGAACAAACGTCCAATTTCTTGCCACTTTGGCATCTTTGGGCCACTGGTGCAACTTGAATCCGTCCCTGTTCGTGTTGTTACACCCTCCGACAACACACCGACGAGGCATGATGTCTCCAAGGTACGGAAAACAGTCGAAAAAACGGAAAATAACAGAGCTGATTTGACTCGGTGTTTCAGAAAATGGCGGATTGCTTCCCGATGTGACGCCACGTTGTGACGTCATCGCTCCGAGAGCGAATATTAGAAAGGCGTTTAATTCGTCAAAATTCACCCATTTAGAGTTCGGAAATCGGTAAAAAAAATATATGGTCTTTTTTCTGCAACATCAAGGTATATATTGACGCTTACATAGGTCTGGTGATAATGTTCCCCTTTAAAACAAGTAAAACACTCTAACATAAAATCTGCTTAGTGAGAAGAATTATCTTATCAGACAGAAAATAAGCAAATATCTCCCTTATTTGAGATATTTCATCTTCAGTTTTTGCAGTGTAGGGATGTCCAACACGTGGCAGAGATCAGTTTAAGTGTAAAATTGAGCTTCATTTTTTTAATTGAAAGAAACTGCTGTTCTAAATGTGTCCACGGTGGCTTATAGTCAGGTGCGGCATATTTTTTCCTTCTATAATTTAGTGGGTGCGTCTTATATACCGGTGCGCTCTATAGTCTGGAAAGTACGGTACTCCTTTTTACACACATTGGCAGGTAGTGCATTCTTTTCACAATCTCCTACGTGGACTGTAATCGGCCTTTGTTGAGGTCTTCTATTCCCGTTCCTCAGGCTAAATGTAGCTTAATGTGGTTTTTACTTGGACATCATGGAGTCAAATTAATTGACCAATGAAAGGATGGCTTCACTCAAATAGCTTCATTACACAGTACAATAAATATTTCATGGAATAATTGCACGAGATGATTTACAGTTTGGTTAGTTTCACCTACGAGCTTTAGTTCGTTTATGCACACTAAGCCATGGAGACGTCCAGGGGTGACCGGAATCAAACTGTACGTTGTCTTTCCCTGCAGTCATGTGATTACCTCTGCCTGCCCACTTTGCACCGTGCACTTGCTGATTGGACGCGGTTACTGTCGCAGTCAATCACCTTGTTTTTTTTGCCGAGTGCTCAATTAGTATTCCGAGGTCTAAATAAGCGCTGTCGTCCTTGTCCTTGGCACGTGGGCTCGTTGGAATTTAATCAAAGGTTCCGAGCGACGTCACGCTCTTGTATTACCTCGATTGATAACCAAGAACACGACGAGTCCGCCGGCCTTTGTCTTCACGGGCTCGGACGTCTGGGGTTGCCATGGAGACGCGGACACTGGCGTCTCCATGTCACGAGGCCGCTGTAATGGTCTGACGTCTCATGTGCTGTGTCACTCTGCAGATGATGAAGCACGCGTGGGACAGCTACCGGCAGTACGGCTGGGGCCACAACGAGCTGAAGCCCCTGGCCAAGAAAGGACATTCCACCAACATCTTCGGTAAGTAAACACACCTGCATCATAGTCCTCAGTCACGTACCAGCACCCAAGGTCACGGATTAGACACTTTTTTAAAAGCCTCAGTCTTAATTGTGCAGGTTGCTCACTAAGACCACCTTCATTATAAATACTTCGAAATAAGTATATAATATCCATAATATCATATACTTAAAAAAATGTTTTATTATTTGTCGGCGAACCTTTTATTTGTTGTGAAGCACTGTGCATACTTTGTTTTTTTTGTCTGAAAGTCTAATTTACAGAAACTTTTGATCTTGGATATATAATCCTCCATTTTGGCAGCCACATGCATTTTCATCCATTCAATGAATTAAAAACATCCATTCACTCAATCAGTGTATTAAAAATCCTTTATTCACTCATTCAATGAATTAAAAACATGCACTCATTCAATGAAGTAAAAACCATTTATTAACTCATTCAATGAAGTAAAAATAATATTAATTCATTCGTTCAATGAATTAAAAATAATTATTCATTTATTCAATGAATTAAAAACATTCACTAACTCAATTAATTGAAAATGTATTCACTCATTCTATGAAGTAAAAATAATCCATTAATTCAATGAATTAAAAATAATTATTATTCATTCAATAAATTCAAAATGATTTATTAATGCATTCAACGAATCTAAAAGCATTCGTTCACTCATTCAATGAATTAAAAATAATTTATTCATTCAATTAATTAAAAGTAATTTATTCACTCATTCAATTAATTAAAAACATTCACTTATTCAATGAATTAAAAATCATTCATTCACTCATTTAATGAATTAAAATAATTTATGTATTAATTCAATGAATTAAAAATAATTTATTCACTCATTCTATAAAGTAAAAAGAATCTATACATTCATTCAATGAATTAAAAATAATTATTAATTCATCTAATGAATTAAAATTCACGTATTCATTCAATGAATTAAAAATCGTTAATTCACTCATTCAGTGATTCAAAAATCATTTATTCACTCATTCTATGATGTAAATGTGTGTGTGAATGTGTGAATGTGGTAATACTGTCAAAGCGCTTTGAGTACCTTGAAGGTAGAAAAGCGCTATACAAGTATAACCCATTTATCATTTATTTATTCATTCATTCAATGAATTAAAAATAACGTATTCATTCATTCAATGAATTAAAAATCATTTATTCACTCATTCAATTAATTAAAAATTATGTATTCACTCATTCAATTAATTAAAAATCATGTATTCACTCATTCAGGGAATTAAAAACCATTTATTCATTCAATTAATTAAAAATAATGTATTAATCCATTCATTGAATTAAAAATAATGTATTCATTCATTCTTTAAATAAAAATCCTTCATTCACTTATTCAATGAATTAAAAATAATGTATTCACTCATTTAATGAATTAAAAATAATTTATTCACTCATTCAATGATTTAAAAATAATTTGTTTATTCATTCAATTAAATAACAATCATTCATTCACTTAATCAATACATTCAAAATCATTCAACAAATTAAAAACATTCATTCATTCAATGATTTAAAGTAATTTATTCAATTAGTATGAATTAAAGATGATCGACTTATTCTTTGAATCAAAAATAATTCATTTATTGAAAAAAAATTGAAATATATTATTATATATATGTTATTCATCTATATATATAAATTATATGTATATATATATATATTATATTATTCAATTAATTAAAAAACATTTACACATTCAATTAATTAAAAATAATTAATTCACTAAATTCAAATTATTCATTCATTTATTCAATGAATTGAAAATCATTTATTCACCCAATGAATTAGGAATTATTCAGTCTTTCACTGATTCCATGAATTAAAAATAAATAAATCATTCAATAAATTAAAATCGCTCTTCCAATGAATATGAATTAAGAGATTCAATGACTCATTCAGTGAATTAAAAATCATTAATTCATTCATTCAATTATTCAAATTATTGTTCATTCAATTAAATAGATTATTCATTCAATTAATTACAGTCATTCATTTAATGAATATGAATTAAAATGACTCATTAGGTGAATTACAAAACCTTAATGTGATAGATAATACAAAGTAATTGATTCAATGAAAAAAACATTTATCTACTCATTAAATGAATTGAGAATAATTTCTTCATGCATTCAATTAATTAAAAATTAATCATTTATTTATTCAATAAATTAAAAGCAATCATTCTTTAAATGAAGTAAAAATCATTAATTTGATAATTCAATTAAAATAATGTCATTCAATTAAAATCATTTACTAATTTGAAGAATTAAATGATGAATTTATTCAATTATTTAAAATAATTGTGTTATTATGATAGCTTTTATTAAATGTGTATTCTAACTTGAACTATCCAAATCGCTATTGTTAGCTAACAACACATAACATGTAACGGGATATTCAGTTGATTGTACAAAACCCAAAACCAGTGAAGTTGACATTTACAAATGGTAAATAAAAACAGAATACAATGATTTGCAATTCCTTTTCAATTTATATTCAATCTAATGGACTGCAAACACAAGATATTTAATGTTCCAACTGAAAAACTTTAAATAATCATTAACTTAGAATTTAATGGCAGAAACACATTGCAAAAAAGTTGGCATCCGTGTAAATGTTGCAAATAGCCCCTTTAAGTATTTTTGTCGAATAAAACACACATGCAGTGTTTAAACTTTGCATAAACAAAATACAACTCTCATTTCTACGTATTAAGATGTATTTCTAATAACATTACAACCTTTTTCTAAAAAAAATATGTAACTTTGTCTTAAGTATGAGTTTTTTTTCCACACAAATACCGCATTTTTCGGAGTATAAGTCGCACCTGCCGAAAATGCATAGTAAAAAAGGAAAAAAACATATATAAGTCGCACTGGAGCCCGGCCAAACTATGAAAAAAACTGCGACTTATAGTCCGAAAAATACGGTACATCTTCTCTTGGTAGTAATACATCTTTTTTTTTGGTAATTGTGTACAACTTAATTCACATCACCAAAAATGATTCCCGGGCGCGACCACCGCTGCTGCCCACTGCTCCCCTCACCTCCCAGGGGGTGAACAAGGGGATGGGTCAAATGCAGAGGACACATTTCACCACACCTAGTGTGTGTGCGACAATAATTGGTACTTTAACTTTAACATTAATAATGTCAGTTTCACAATAATTGCATTTGTATAAATGTCAAAATTACGTTGTGGAAAGTGGGTCATTTGAGCGTCCACCAATGAGAGAAATTATCTTCTGGTGTATTAACAATCCTTTCAGCGAGTCCCCTTTCATTTGATCATTTTCTGGCTGTTAATCAATAGCGGCCAGCGGAGAAAACTGTTGATGAAGCGTGTGCTGTGACATGAGATGTGTAAATGAGGTGTATAATGACATGTGCAACGCAGGAATGAAAGACATCTATTGTGTGAGCCAATATTGTGGCTACTATATTGTTGTTTCAAGTGGAATTGCCTCAAAAGACGACAAAAGCAGCGTGGAGTAAACATCCTGCTTTCTGCTTGGGTTATGAAAGCCCCTTGAAAGGAAATGGACCTGACCTGGTTCTTGCACGGGCATCTTCCTAGCTTCAAACAACAAGCTTTTCTTGCACAAGCATGTCGTTATCAGTGTGGACCGCGCATACTTCAAAGTTCCCTGCTTTGGACCCTTTCTGTCTTCAGCACATTTCCCTCGGTTTTCTTTTGGTGAACACGCAGAGACAACTTAACCAGTACAACACGGCAGTTCACCTCAGGGTATCATCACACGGACAAATAACTATTACTATTTGGAGCACGCAGCTTTGATATCAATGCAGCTTTTGGGCAGCACGAGTTCCGTCCATAAGGACGCAGGCTTTCGAACCGTGGGCTTAGGGTCTGCTGTCGACATGAATGACAAAGTCTAGTCTACTTCCTGACTACTCTCATGTTACATTTGCTTTCAACACCCCAGAGCAAGTGAATAATGTGTTTTACTGTGGAACCTCCATTTATGAACTTTATTGGTTTTTGAGCAGGGTTCGTTAATCAAAAAGTTTGTATAGTGAAGCAAGAATAAGAAAATGGACTATTGGGTAAAATCAAACTTTGCTTGCATGTGACGTATCGTGAGGTCAAGCACTCACAGCTGACTCTGCCTTGAGGCAATGTTACAATTTTCCATGTCAACAAAGCATGAAGAAGGTGCGTGAAAGTACTGTAAAGCTCCACTTTTAAAGCGCAATACTAATTTACATGGAATATAGGGCTGCGACTATTGATTAGTAAGTAGTCGGGTAACCTATCGATTAATCGAAAAATTACATAAAACATACTTTTGGCAGGGGTGCCCACACTTTTTCAGCAAGCAAGCTACTTTTCAAATGATCAAGTCGAGGTGATCTACCGTGTATATACAGTCGTGGTCAAAAGTTTACATACACTTGTAAAGAACATAATGTCATGGCTGTGTTGAGTTTCCAATAATTTCGACACCTATTTGTTTGTGATAGAATAATTGGAGCACATACTTGTTGGTCACAAAAAACATTCATGAAGTTTGGTTCTTTTATGAATTTATTATGGGTCTACTGAAAATGTGACCAAATCTGCTGGGTCAAAAGTATACATACAGCAATGTTAATATTTGGTTACATGTCCCTTAGCAAGTTTCACTGCAAGAAGGCGCTTTTGGTAGCCATCCACAAGCTTCTGGCAAGTTTCTGGTTGAATTTTTGACCACTCCTCTTGACAAAATTGGTGCAGTTCAGCTAAATTTGTTGGTTTTCTGACATGGACTTGTTTCTTAGCATTGTCCACACGTTTAAGTCAGGACTTTGGGAAGGACATTCTAAAACCTTAATTCTAGCCTGATTTAGCCATTCCTTTACCACTTTTGACTTGTGTTTGGGGTCATTGTCCTGTTGGAACAAGACCCAACTGATGATTTTAGGTTGTCCTGAAGAATTTGGAGGTAATCATCCTTTTTCATTGTCCCATTTACTCTCTGTAAAGCACCTGTTCCATTGGCAGCAAAACAGGCCCAGAGCATAATACTACCACCACCATGCTTGACGGTAGGGATGGTATTCCTGGGATTAAAGGCCTCACCTTTTCTCCTCCAAACATATTGCTGGGTATTGTGGCCAAACAGCTTAATTTTTGTTTCATCTGACATCACATGGACACAGATAAGACCTTCTGGAGGAAAGTTCTGTGGTCAGATGAAACAAAAATGTATCTGTTTGGCCACAATACCCAGCAATATGTTTGGAGGAGAAAAGGTAGTAATATAACAATTGGTTGGTATTGGAATTTTTCAAAACGGTTGAAAAATTTTGATGTAATAACAGTTTGAATTTTGAAAATACTGAAATTTCGAGAAAACTGGAGATTTTTACAGCAAATTGCCCCAATTAAGAAGAATGTTTTGAAGGTGGAATGGTCAAAAACGGTTGAAAAATGTGGACTGTGAAAACTTTCCAGGAAGAGGTGAAAATAGGGCTTTGGAAAACTGGGAATTCTGGGAAATCCTGGAATGTTTAAAACTTGGAATATGGTAGTTTGATTGTCCAAGTTGAGTGGAGTGTGTGCATGTTGGAACGTTTCAAATAGGTTGAGAAATGTGGAAATTGTGCAAGTTGGAAAATCACCCGGAAAACCAGGAACTCTGGGTAATTTAGAATATATAATTTTTTCATTTTTGGGGGGAGCTTACGATTCCCGGTCGAGCCGAACGTTTTGATACTCGAACGGTTCCGAACGGACTGTGGGCCGCGCCAAAGTTTTGCGGCGGAATAATAAAAAATAGATTACTTTTGGTGTAGAATCTTCTACGTGTGAATACCCAAGCATGATATATGCCAGTGGTCCCCAACCACTGGGCCGTGGATCGATTGGTACCGGGCCGCACAAGAAAAAAAATAAATAAATAAAATATTTTTTATTTATTTTTTATTTTTTAATTAAATACATTTTTATGACAAAAAATAAAAAAATAAAAAAATAAAAAATCACTCCTCCCCCCCGGTCCGTGGGACAACTTTTCAAGCGTTGACCGGTCCGCAGTTACAAAAAGGTTGGGGACCACTGATATATGCCATAGACATGCTAGACATGTGATTAGCAGTAGCCATTTTACATACACCTACAACGTTGCTAATGAAAGGTACAACTGCTGGTGTGTAATAAGTACAATACTTAGAGTTGAAACACTTTGTAAGACTCAACAAAAGACTATTTCCTGACTACGGCAACACACCGTAGCCTACTGTATACACTACTGCCATCTTGGAATTGCAACTGAAGGAAAGAAAGAAAATAAATGATTCTCAGCTGGCTGTGACAATTTTATTATTTAACAATTTAAATTGATATCACACAAAAGTACTGAAAATTGGTACGGTTGAGTGTCTGTATTACCATGAATTGATTTACGTGGAAACAAGTTGAAAAACTTATTCGGGTGTTACCATTTAGTGGTCAATTGTACGGAATATGTACTGAACTGTGCAATCTACTAATACAAGTTTCAATCAATCAATCAATCAAGTCCTAAGTACTAGTGATTGGTACCGTATCGGTTCAAAAGTACCCAGACACAACACATACAGCTGTTACATATGGACCCTTTAACTTAGCATCTGGTCCTTTAAAAATCCCGTAGTCCAGTGGGAGTGGGAGAGTATCCTCAAGCACAACATGCTGGAAAAACACTGTTTTCAATCAATAGACAGTGAGAAGTGGAATCCTCCCGAGATTGGACGTGGGTATCGTTTTCACATAGAAGGCTCTGCGGTATTCATGTGAATCTGGCGATCGCCGTAGAGGATTTCTCCCGCTCGCAGCCACGCTGTTTGCTTCACTCCCAGCATCTAGGTCATGTCTTTGCATAGTCGGCTCCTCAGGCGAAACAGTACAAGCCGTGCCGAAGAAGAAGAAACAATATTTATATGAGTGGGGAAGTACAAGATGCCTGGTTTGAAGGTCATTCACAGCCACAGATGAATGCGTGAAATGGCCAGTGGGATGGATTTGGAGCCAAACAGAGGAAACAAGTTGGCTTGGTTTGCACTTTTGAAATTGTGATTACTATCTGATAGGGTTGTTCAGTAAACCGGTACTAATAAATTAAAAACGGTACTATACTGCCCCTGAAAAATACCGGTATATTTTTCCCATCACATTGCAGGTAAAAAGGAGCAGAGACGCATTTTAGGCAACACACGGAGTACTTATAACCAATGTATGACCCTGTAACTACTTGGTATTGGATTGATACCAGAATTTGTGGTATCATCAAAAAATTACCGTATTTTCCGGACCATAGTGAGCGGGTTTAGTCAGGTCTATATTCATACAAAAGGCGCGCCGGATTATAGGGCGCAATAAGGGGTCATATTATTAATTTTTTTCCCGAAATTGAAAACACTTCCTTGTGGTGTACATAACATGTAATGGCGGGTATTTGGTCAAAATGTTGCATAAATTATGTTTTACAGTTAATCTTCAAGCCGCTTTCTGACAGTCACTTCAGGATGCGCCGTTTTGTGGACGGTCTTATTTACTTATTTAGTGCAATAACAACACCGGAAATGTGTCCCGTAAAAAAAAACATCCGACCGGAACTCTCTAAAAACTAAAGTTCCTTGGGTGAATAATGTAAACTCACTACACCGGTATGTTTTAGCGCTTCCATAGTGAGTCTACTGACAGATATAAGTAAGAACTTTACACTACTTTATATTAGAAATGGCAACAGCGGGAGATGAATGCCACATAAGAAGGTAGAGCAAAAGAAGAAGCTTATCAACAATGGCTTACACGCTCAAATTTTCAGGACTTATGCAGATCCCAAATACACATCAGCAGGTATCAGAAGGTAAGAAACGTTTTTGCATAATATTGTGAAACAAAACGCCAGATAATGTCTGCTAATAAGTGCCATTTTGCGGTCCTTATACACGCACCATATTAATAATCCGACAATCCATCCAATGGTGCGGCTTCATAGTTTACCGAAGTCGTACTAAAAACATTTTGACAGATTTTTGAGTGCCGTGTGTAATGTTCTATATTCTCAATGGAACACTGCATTGCACTGCGTTGTGCCTCAACATGGATTGCGGACTCGGCTAACTGCTGGCCTGTTGTGCAGTGAGACTGTATTTCTATATGAACCATATTATACATTTCCATAGTTTAGTTAGCTGAGGTATATAATGTACAGTGTATTTTGTCAACAACTGTATGTGTGTAACGTATTTCTTGTGCTGAGCGATCATAAACGGCTGCAAAAGACGCACTGGCTGAGGCTCGCAGTAATCCCGCCTCCTGCACCCCCGCCGTTGATATAACACGGGAGTGTTATATCAACTAAAGCCCACACTTAAACTTTCCACGTGCAAGATTGAATCTATTTAAAAAAGTTATTTCATAAGAAGCCAAAAAGTGCAAAAACAATAATGTTCGTGTTGGAGGAGTTGTGAATGACTGCAGGGCCACAACATTAGGTACACCTGCAGACTGCAGGTGTATCTAATTCACAACTCCTCCAACACGAACATTATTGTTTTTGCACTTTTTGGCTTCTTATTAAATAACTTTTGTAACCTATTTTTATGGGCTTTCCTCTTTGTGATGTTAAGTTACTGTTATGCGCTGTTATACAGTATATGCCTTGAGCTCTTATTTTGAAGGCGCTAAGAGCGGAAGTGATGACATGTTGTAGTGGAGCGGAGGTTTTTGAAAGAAGGTAAATAAAGTGGTCCTCGTGTAAACTGGAGCCTCCGTGTTTGTTATTTTGTAGTTTTATACAGTATAGGCGACATTTATAAACCCTCGGTTATACTTTTTTAAATAGATTCAATCTTGCACGTGGAAAGTTTAAGTGAGGGCTTTAGTTGATATAACACTCCCGTCAGGGGGTGCATTAATCCAGCACAACAGCGGCGCATGGACTTCATTTATAAGTAAAGGTAAGACCATAATAAAGTTTTTTTAATTAATTGTGCTTTTTTGTGTGCTACAGTTTGTATGTGTAAAGTTAAAGTTAAGTTAAAGTACCAATGATTGTCACACACACACTAGGTGTGGTGAAATTTGTCCCCTGCATTTGACCCATCCCCTTGATCACCCCCTGGGAGGTGAGGGGAGCAGTGGGCAGCAGCGGCGCCGCGCCCGGGAATATTTTTTGGTGATTTAACCCACAATTCCAACCCTTGATGCTGAGTGCCAAGCAGGGAAGAATGCTGGTATGAGCTTTTAAACATAACCCGTTAACTGCTGCCAATCAAATGGTGAATAAGATACTCTTTAGGGTTCATATGTTTGTAAATCTGACTGTGATGAAGTCAGTGCCTCACCAGCCATCAACCTCACCGCACGTCACTGCTCTTATGTATGACTGCCATCTACTGGTCACACTTATCATTACATCATGTACCAAATAAAATAGCTTCAAGGTCGATAAGCACAACCAGAATTATTCCGTACATTAGGCGCACCGGGTTATAAGGCGTACTGTCGATTTTTGAGAAAATGAAAGGATTTTAATTGCGCCTTATAGTCCGAAAAATACTCCATTTTATTTTAAGACATGAGGTCGCGTCTTCGTCAAATTCAGGTAAAAACAAGCAGAGGCGCATGTTAGGCAACACACGGAGTACTTATAACCAATGTATGAACCTGTAACTACTTGGTATTGGATTGGTACCAGAATTTGTGGTATCATCCAAAACGTATGTCAAGTATCAAACATGAGAAGTATAAGTGCTTATTACATTTGAACAGAAGTGTAAAAAAATCACAACCGTGGCATGTGATGAGGACTAGACGTTGTACACCGTGCTGCCCTCCAAAGTGTCGGTCAGGTGCGTCGTCAGCGGAGTGAGTGAAAATCCACCGACAGCCTCCTCGGAACTTAGTGTTGGTAAGTCCTAAGAATCCAGCCAGAGGACAAGCGCTCAGCTCGGGGCCTCACTCAGTCGGGCTGCTTATTTTCAAGAGGGAGGGTCCCGTCCAGTCGTTGAACCTCTGAGGACAAACAGAAAACAGATGTTTCTGCCCGCTGCCAAAGAAGTGGGTTGTCAGTCTGCTGGCGACCAGATTGGTGGGAATTGGCCGGGTTTACCGTACCGCCGGGCCCCCCGTTACAAATCAGCCTGGATAGAAACTGAGAAGAAGATTAGCTGGTGTGGAAGCACGCTGGACACAGTGTTGTTTATTTAGACCTTTGACCAATCGAGCTGTGCTGGTCTTTGACAGACACCCAAAACGTGTTTGTGCCATGGAGCTGCTTTGGGACGTTCAAGCGTGACGTGTAATAATGTTTTGTGCAGTGCCACGCCACCAGCGGCTTCAGCAGTGTTTTGTAAACAATGGCACACAATCTGCTAAGAGAGACATACCAATCAATCGTTCCAAATGTGTGTGACAAACACACATTTATTTTATCTAAAATAAACATCTAGAAATGTTGCCAGGTCTGTTTATTATAAGCAATTTTGGGCTTGTTTTTTTTTTTACAAAGTAGCCTATCTGCAAAGTGTGCGTTTTTTTTGTTTTGTTTTTTGCCCTTGTTTTTGAACGTTTGGATTAGAGATGTCCGATAATGGCTTTTTTACCGATATTCCGATATTGTCCAACTCTTAATTACCGATACCGATATCAACCGATACCGATATATACAGTCGTGGAATTACAGTAACACATTATTATGCCTAATTTTGTTGTGATGCCCCGCTGGATGCATTAAACAATGTAACAAGGTTTTCAAAAATAAATCAACTCAATTTATGGGGGAAAAATGCCAACATGGCACTGTCATATTTATTATTGAAGTCACAAAGTGCATAATTTTTTTTAACATGCCTCAAAACAGCAGCTTGGAATTTGGGACATGCTCTATGAGGAGGTTGATGTTGGCAGTGTTGGGGGGGTAGCGGGGGGTGTATATTGTAGCGTCCCGGAAGAGTTAGTTCTGCAAGGGGTTCTGGGTATTTGTTCTGTTGTGTTTATGTTGTGTTACGGTGCGAATGTTCTCCCGAAATGTGTTTGTCATTCTTGTTTGGTGTGGGTTCACAGTGTGACACATATTTGTAACAGTGTTAAAGTTGTTTATACGGCCACCCTCAGTGTGACCTGCATGGCTGTTGAACAAGTATGCATTGCATTAACTTGTGAATGTGAAAAGACGTAGATATTTTGTGACTGGGCCGACATGCAAAAGAAGTGCCTTTAAGGTTTATTGGCGCTCTGTACCTCTCCCTACGTCCGTGTACTCAGCGGCGTTTTAAAAAGTAATACATTTTATTTTTTGAAACAGACACCGATAATTATGAAACTGATATCGATAATTTCCAATATTACATTTTAAAGCATTTATCGGCCGATAATATCGGCAGTCCGATATTATCGGACATCCGTAGTTTGGATACTTATTTAGGCTTGCTTTTCTGTCCCCACAATAATATACTTTGTTCTTTTCGTCACAATGTTTCCTGGTTATCGCACGCAAATGACGTATGTGCAACTACGCCAGGGCTCAGACTGACAGACAAGTTACCAGACAAAGTGCATGTTTGTGTCTATAAAAGTCTTTCTGTTAATTTTGTGTTATATCAACATTTTCCAAAAAATGCCCACGTTTTGGGCAAATCGACATTTGTCGCACTTTCTTGTCCATTTAAGTAAATGTTTTTTGTTATTTATTTTCAAACAAAAAGTACAATGTTTAATAAACAAACAAACTGCATAAATACCAACATTGTCCCATGTTAGGTGAACATTTTAATAAAAAAAAAATTAAAAACTTTTAATACCGTAAATTCCGGACTATAAGCCGCTAATTTTTTCCTACACTTTGAACCCTGCAGCTTATGAAACGGCGCGGCTAATGCGTGTTTTCTTACTTCGCTGACGGCCAAAATGCAAATAGTTAAAAAAAACAAAACAAGCAAATGTACTGAAAAGGTGTTATTGTTTATGCTTTGGCGCCATATTTTGGACCACACTGTTGATGCTGCAATGTCCTTCCATTTAGTGCCGTTCCGTCTTGTAGCCGTCCATAGCGTCTACTCGTATGGATTCCTAATTCATCAATTCAAGCAACGTTTGTAAGTTTTACAATATATCTAAAACAATTCTTACTTACTCAACCGTCCCATGTGTGATGTCTGCAGGAGTGTTTTATGCATATATTCATATCGTAATGTAATCAAGCGTATTAGCTCATATTAGCATGAGCTAACATGTTTCAGAGTGTCTGTGTTAGTATTATTAACTTACAACGGCTTTCTTTTTGTAGTGTTTCAGTTTCACAAATTCTTCAGTAAATTCACCAAAACGTAACCGTGGAGTCACTGAGTCTGTTTAGCTGATTGGAGAGCTAGCTTCCGCAGCTAGTGGGTCCATGATGATGACTTCTGTTTTGTTTGATCAGCCGTTTTACTGCCGTGTTACAGACACTGTTTGGAAACAATTACCGTAAGTTATGTAAATAAACATTTGTGTAAATAACTCATTTCACAACATATATATCTGCGGCTTATTGTCCGGTGCGGCTAATATATGTAAAAAAAAATGTTCCCCTAAAATTTAGTGGGTGCGGCTTATATACCGGTGAGCTTTATTGTCTGGAAAATACTGTACTGGTGATTAAATATTTGTTAACTGTGAACAAAATTAGTTTAATCGTGGTTAAGCATTTGAATCGTTTGACAGCCCTATGTGTGTATTTTTACTTGGGTACCAACTAGAGATGTCCGATAATGGCTTTTTTTGCCGATATCCGATATTCCGATATTGTCCAACTCTTAATTACCGATTCCGATATCAACCGATACCGATATATACAGTCGTGGAATTAACACATTATTATGCCTAATTTTGTTGTGATGCCCCGCTGGATGCATTAAACAATGTAACAAGGTTTTCCAAAATAAATCAACTCAAGTTATGGAAAAAAAATGCCAACATGGCACTGCCATATTTATTATTGAAGTTACAAAGTGCATTATTTCTTTTAACATGCCTCAAAACAGTAGCTTGGAATTTGGGACATGCTCTCCCTGAGAGAGCATGAGGAGGTTGAGGTGGGCAGGGTTGGGGGCGGGGGCGGGGGCGGGGTAGCGGGGGGTGTATATTGTAGCGTCCCGGAAGAGTTAGTGCTGCAAGGGGTTCTGGGTATTTGTTCTGTTGTGTTTATGTTGTGTTACGGTGCGGATGTTCTCCCGAAATGTGTTTGTCAGTCTTGTTTGGTGTGGGTTCACAGTGTGGCGCATATTTGTAACAGTGTTAAAGTTGTTTATACGGCCACCCTCAGTGTGACCTGTATGGCTGTTGACCAAGTATGCCTTGCATTCACTTGTGTGTGTGTGTGAAAAGCCGTAGATGTTATGTGACTGGGCCGGCACGCAAAGGAAGTTTATTGGCGCTCTGTACTTCTTTCTCCCTACGTCCGTGTACACAGCGGAATTTTGAAAAGTCATAAATTTTACTTTTTGAAACTGATACCGATAATTTTGAAACCGATACTGATAATTTCCGATATTACATTTTAAAGCATTTATCGGCCGATAATATCGGCAGTCCGATATTATCAGACATCCCTATTACCAACATCAAAGACTCTCTTTGTCAGTAGTGAAGTGTGAAGTGAATTACATTTATATAGCGCTTTTTCTCAAGTGACTCAAAGCGCTTTACATAGTGAAACCCAATATCTAAGTTACATTTAAACCAGTGTGGGTGGCACTGGGAGCAGGTGGGTAAAGTGTCTTGCCCAAGGACACAACGGCAGTGACTAGGATGGCGGAAGCGGGGATCGAACCACGGCCACTCTACCAACCGAGCTATACCGTCCCAAGTATCGTTTTCAAGCAAAGCGGTCCTCCTAAGCCAAGGAACACAATAATACAAATGTCATCATCAAAAAAGATTGGTTTCCATAGAGACAAGACCTCCAACACCAAGACTTTGAATCAGCACCAAATGATATCAATACATGAATGTGTAATTATAACAAGAATGGGGAAACATACACAGTGCTGTTTTTGACACGCAAATCCTTTAACTGTTTCTTTCCTGTCCCACGCTCCTCCTGCACATAGTTAAAAATGTGTTTTTTATCACAAACCCATCAAAGCACTTTTTTGACGTGGGTTCCACTGTTGCGCTTAATGCAGACACATTTTAAAGCTCCATTTTCCTGGTGTGAATCCAAAAGCGACGACGCGTTATATGCAGACAAAAACACCTCATCATCTCCGAGGCGGCGGCGCTCCACAAAGCCTTTTTTTTTTTGTGTGCGAGAGACCGAACTGAGTAATGACTTTGTTTGGCTGGTATGAGCTGCGGAGGCTTGCGCTCTCACCAAAGTGGCACAGCGAATGAGCCGGGCAGCTCTGAAGGATGGGAGATAATGGTGGAAATGGAAGTGTTCTGTTAAGGTGCCAATTGAGGCAGGTGGATCGGGTGTGCAGGCAGAGAAAATGGCTTGGAGACACCTCCATGGGCCGTTTTTGTCAACTATGGAACATTTGTTGCGCCATCTTGTTGTCTGGCGGTTGATTCTTTGCATGGGGTGAGAAGAGAAAGTAAAATTGAAGAACTTGTGGATAAAAGAGGAAAAGTCACCTGGCCAGTACGGCACTTTTTTGGATGTTTTCAAAGGGACCGTAGTCAGACTAATGTGGTCTGTAAATGATGCAAGGCACTCGTCGCCACTAATACCGCGCTCACCCTTTAGAGCACAGCTGTAACTTCCTGGCACTAAACCAGCAGAAAGAAGTTCTTCTCAGCTTTCTCTACACACTTTGCACTATTTTCTTACACTTTATGAAGCATTTATTACATATTATTTCATTTTAAGAGCTTATTGTTAAGTGTTCAATGTGATTTTAATTAGAGATGAATGCTTTAAAATGTAATATCGGAAATAATCGGTATCGTTTTTTTTTTTTATCGGTATAGTTTTTTTTTTTTTATCGGTATAGTTTTTTATTTTTATTAAATCAACATAAAAAACACAAGATACACTTACAATTAGTGCACCAACCCAAAAAACCTCCCTCCCCCATTCACATTCATTCACACAAAAGGGTTGTTTTTTTCTGTTATTAATATTCTGGTTCCGACATTATATATCAATATATATCAATACAGTCTGCAAGGGATACAGTCCGTAAGCACACATGATTGTGGTCCACTAATAGTACTAACCTTTAACAGTTAATTTTACTCATTTTCATTAATTACTAGTTTCTATGTAACTGTTTTTATATTGTTTTACTTTCTTTTTTATTCAATAAAATGTTTAGAATTTATTTATTTTATTTTATTTTTTTAAAAGGACCTTATCTTCACCATACCTGGTTGTCCAAATTAGGCATAATAATGTGTTATTCCACGACTGCATATATCGGTATCGGTTGATATTGGTATCGGTTGATATCGGTATCAGTAATTAAAGAGTTGGACAATAACGGATATCGGCAAAAAGCCATTATCGGACATCCCTAATTTTAATATTTTGTTGACATTGAGTGTTTTCCTTGCTTGTGTTGAAATTTCCTTTCTGCCTCGATAGCTGAGGGCATTATAATCAGAGGAAGTTACCTTTGAAATAAAATGTCCTTCTTTAGCTGCCTCCTTGTTATCATATGATACTGCCTTTGCACATGTCAATGTTTACTTTTGTATTCACAACAAATCAACAGAAAATCCGTACTTTGGAGCAATGTTCACAGACTCTAGTATTCGGCTTGTTCGCTTCACGTCGCAGGCGAGCGATGACGGTCGTGGTTGAGGGAAGAGTTGTTTGATGCTGGATGCAACAGTCGGCCTTTATGCATTGTTGCAGCTCCATGATTTGCGTGCGCGTCATGCCATGCGCGTTTGCAACACGAGCGGGTGAATTGTGCAGCCGTGCTCGAAGGGTGGGGCCGCAGTGTCGAGAGCTGCGGGATAAGAGGCTGAAGAGAGAGCGGCGAGGTGCAGGGGTTCAAATGCGTGCCTGATCACTCTCCGGGTGGTGGTGTCACGGATGTCATATCAATATATACAGTTAGGTCCATAAATATTTGGACATTCACACCATTTTCAGTATTCCAGCTCTGTACAACACCACAATGTTTTTAATATGAAACAATCAACATGTGCTTTAAGTGCAGACTTTGAGCTTTAATTTGAGGGTATTTACATCCAAATCAGGTGAACGGTGTAGGAATTACAACACATTTTATATGTGCCTTCCACTTTTTAAGGGACCAAAAGTAATTGGACAATAGGCTACTCAGCTGTTCCATGGCCAGGTGTGTTATTCCCTTGTTTTTTTCCCATTTATTTCATTTACAAAGAGCAGATAAAAGGCCTAGATGTAATTTCAAGTGTGATGTATTCATTTGGAATCTGGGTAGGTCATCTCTCAATATGAATTCCAAAGAGCTGTCACTATCAGTGAAGCAAGCCATCATTAGGCTGTAAAATCAAAACAAAGCCATCCGAGAGATAGCAAACACATTAGGTGTGGCCAAATCAACTGTTTGGTACATTCTTAAAAAGAGAGAACGCACTGCTGAGCTCAGCAACATCAAAAGACATGGAAGACCACGGAAAACAAGTGTGGTGGATGACAGACAAATCCTTTCCCTTGTCAGGAAAAAGTCCTTCACAACAGTTGGCCAGATGAAGAAAAGTCTCCAGGAGGTAGGTGTATCTGTGTCCCAGTCAACAATTAAGAGAATACTTCACCAGAGGAAATACAGAGGTTTCATCACAAGGTAAAAACCATTGGTGAGCCTCAAAAACAGGAAGGCCAGATTAGAGTTTGCCAAGAAACATGTAAAAGAGCCTGTGCAGTTCTGGAACAACATCTTATGGACAGATGAAACAAAGATCAACTTGTAGCAGAATGATGGAAAGAGAAGAGTACGGAGGAGGGAAGGAACTGCTCAAGATCCAAAGCATAGCACCTCATCAGTGAAGCATGGGTGGTGGTAGTGGCATGCATGGCTGCCAGTGGAACTGGATCTCTTATATTTATTGATGATGTGACAGCTGACAAAAGCAGCAGAATTAATTCTGAAGTGTTTGGGGCAATATTATCTGCTCATATTCAGCCAAATGCTTCAAAACTCATTAGACGGTGCTTCACAATGCAGATGGACAATGACCCCAAGCATACTGTGAAAGCAACCAAATAGTTTTTTTAAGGCAAAGAAGTGGAATGTTGTGCAATGGTCAAGTCAATCACCTGACCTGAATCCCATTGAGCATGAATTTCACTTGCTGAAGACAAAACTGAAGGGAAAGTGCCCAAGAACAAGCAGGAAGTGAAGACAGCTGCAGCAGAGGCCCGGCAGAGCATCACCAGGGACCAAACCCAGCATCTGGTGATGTCTGTGGCTTCCACACTTCAGGCTGTTATTGACTGCAAAGGATTTGCAACTAAGTATTAAAAAGCGACAATTTGATTTATGATTATGTTAGTTTGTCCAATTACTTTGGTCCCTTAAAAAGTGGAAGGCACATATACAATGTGTTGTAATTCCTACACCGTTAACCTAATTTGGATGTAAATACCCTCAAATTAAAGTTCAAAGTCTGCACTTAAAGCACATGTTGATTGTTTCATATTAAAAACATTGTGGTGTTGTACAGAGCTGGAATACTGAAAATTGTGTCAATGTCCAAATATTTATAAACCTAACTGTATATATATATTTTTTTATATAATTAGGCGATCGACCAGTAGGGTCCCAAAAATCGACTGGTCAATTGCGATTGACGGGTTGGCGACCCCTGACTTAGTCCAACTGATTGTATCAACTAGAACAGGGGTGTCAAACTCATTTTAGCTCAGGGGCCGCATGGAGGAAAATCTGTGCACACGGGGGCCGGACTATTAAAATCGTGGCATTAAAACTAAAAAATAATGACAACTTCAGATTGTTTTCTTTGTCTTACTTTGGCCAAAAATAGAACAAACACATTCTGAAAATAATACAATAAAAATATAGAAAAAAAATACTGGCAGCGGTGAAGTTTGGATCCATGAAGGAAATAAGAAAGTGAATGAATGTTTATAACTGAATACATTTACATATGTATAAACATTTGTTTTCTTTTGTTTTTTTTCTTTCTGTCTTGCCTCTGGTGAGGGCGGTCACATTTTTTTCTCCTCCCGTCTTTTCCTTGCTTGCTCTCTTTTGTCTTGTCTTGTCTAAACTTTTTTTTTTGAAGACTCTTTCTTTGCGCTGTCCTCCAAATCTAAACATCAGACATGGAATTGATTAGCTGGACTCTCGAGTCAACTGTCAAAATCTTTTCGACGAGGAAAGCCTGGCTGCTCTGCGGGGTACGTGAGAGATTCCTGGGACAAATGGAGAATCATGTGCCTCTCAATCCTTTCCATCGAGGACGTGGAAGACATCTACCTATTTGGAACCATGATCGTGGGGCACCTGCTGATTGGGCTGGGCATTGCTCTGGTGTACCGTAAAATTCGTAAGACGATGGCAGCCACTCAAGGAGCCCAAAGGCTGTTCGTCGCAATGGACGGATTGGGCCGGGCTGTGGGAACACAATCTGGGGTGATTTCTGGGGCGATTTCTGAACTGAATCGCAAGATGGATCACATTATGGAGAAGCTTGCTGTAAAAGAAGAATTGGATATGAGAGTAGCCAGCATGGGCGAATAGAACAGGCAAGCCATTTTATTGTCTGCTCGAGAAAAAACAAAAGTCCTTATCTACGATTTGACTCCCCCGAATGGCCTTGAGACAAGAACAGGCTGTTCTGTAATCATCCCCTGAGGAATTTCGCTTTTGACCTCCCTCCCTCGTCAACGACACCTGGAAGTCGAACTTTGCTTGCATTGCATGCAGAACGACCCTGGGCTTATGAACACAACACCACTACACCCAAAGACAATGGGCATATACACAAACACACTCACCACCCTCACCCCACGCCTTTGCCACCGCTTAATTCTCCTTCGGGGTGATGGACGGCTGAGTAGCGCTTCATAGCAGCAGGCCGGCCTCCAGGTCCCCAACCCCCCCCCCCCCCCCCCCCCTCTGTTGCGAGTTGTTGTGATTATATGTAACATGTTTATGTGTGCTGTGGCAAATTAATTTTTTTCCCTTGGACTCAGTCTGGACCCCCTCCCGAGGGTCCACCTTTGACTGATATTTTTTTACTCTTCCCTCCTTTCCCAATATCACCTTTTTCCCACCTTTTTTAAGGAGCGCCGTAAGGGGCTGATCCATCGGCGGTCCCGTCTTGTCTCCCTGTAACGTATGTCTGCTCTTAGTGGGACTGTGCCGAAAATGTAATTTCAGTTCTTATGGGTCTTGTACATGTTAAAGAATGGACAATAATAAAGCATCCTGAATTTATGACAACCTTTTTCCAAAACACAATATAGAATGTGAGATATAACAGGATAATGCATACATTTATCATTTGTTACAAAAAAGTGGAACCCCCAAAATTTACTGTGGGACCCCATTTTTATTGATGGGGTCCCTAGGACCCCATTTTAAAAATTCCTAGCACCAACACTGATGGAGTATTGGTGCGTGCCTGCGGGCCAGTTCTAATACTAATCAAATATCATCCCGGGGGGCCATAGATAGTTCAAGGCCGGGCCCTGACTTTGACACCCCTGAACTAGAAACACACTACTGCATTTGAATGATGCTAGGATGCTAAAATAGGGTTAGCGTAGCAGCATACTGGGAGCAGGAGCACTATTAAATGCATTTTTGGAGCTGCTGATTGTGGGATGGTTGTGTAATTCTACGCAACATTTTATCTCTGTTACGTTGTGACCGCACCTCACTAGCCCCTCACTCGTCCCGAGCGGGACATAAGGCTGCAGTCAGACTCCGCGCCTCCACGAGACCTCCTTCAGCTTCGACAACACTGCCCCCATTCCCGCCCCGCCAGCTGCTTTGTGACTTGTCCTCCTCCTTTCCACCCTCAGCGGGGCTCCATCCCTTGGTCGCACGTGTCCACGGACAGCTTGTCTCCGCCTGACCTTCTGTGCATTTCCTCGTCGGAGCGCTCGGTAGGAATAGACGAAGAGCAGACAAATGGGAGAGATTTGTGGAGTTTCTCATGACGACTCTGCCTGCAAGTTCGTCATGATTACAAATTCACCGTATTTTATGGACTTTGGAGCGCACCGGTATATAAGTCGCACCCAGAACATTTTAGAAGGAAAAAAAACAAAAAAACGTTTCCATGTATAAGCCTCACTGGACTATAAGCCACACATGTTTTCAATGTTTATTTACGTATCTTAACTGTCTCCAAAGGGTGTTTATAACACGGCAGTAAAACGGCTGATCAAACAAAACAGAAGTCATCGTCATGGACCCACTAGCTGCGGAAGCTAGCTCTCCAATCCACTAAACAGACTCAATAACTCCAAGGTGATTTTACAACACTGAAACAATACAAAAAGAATGCCGTTGTAAGGTAATAATACTAACAAAGACTCTCGTAAATGTGTTAGCATATTAGTTAATGCTAACGACGCTAGCTTCATTACAATACTATAGCATGAAAACACTCCTACTGACATCACACAGTTTAGTAGGTAAGAATTGTTTTAGTTATATTGTAAAACTTACAAACGCTGCTTGGAGTGATGAATGAAGAATCCTTTCGAGCAGAAACGCTATGGGCGGTTTTACTTTCGGCTCAAGGCAAAACAGGAAATACATTTTCAACTAGCAGCACCTGCAGTGAGCAAACTCGTCCAAAGGATGGCGCCGTAGCACAAACAATAACACACCTTTTTAGTCCTCTGCTTGTGTTTAATGAAAACTATTGAACACAAAACCATTGGCGAAAAATAAATCCATAAATTAGCCGCACCGTTTTATAATCCGCAGGGTTCAAAGTGTAGGAAAAAAGTAACGGCTTATATAGTCTGTAATACACGGTTTTTCGCCAGGATATTCCTAATAGATACCAGTATTCATTGTTACTCTTACTGGTACTATATGTTATTTGTGTAAATAAAGATATGAAAAAATGCTTTTTTTTATTAGCACAAGAGGTTGTGCACCAGCAACATCATGTTGTAACATCTCACAGCAGTGAAGTATTTAGTCAACACCTGCTTTTTAAGTCAACTCTGTGTGCATGTGCAAATTGCAATGCAGTTTTTATGTCATCATCTTGTAAAGACCACACACTGTGTTCCTGTTCATCCATCTTCTAGTTTCTACCGCTTGTCCCTATAACAACATTTAAAATAATAATACAAGTAAAATAATATAAATGTATGGTATTCATGTTCATTCACAGTCCTTTAGTATGATATATTAAATCAAATCTATCATATAAATCAATGGGTGTGCATTTTGTTACAATAGGAATTATATAAGGTATTTGTCTTTATGTTGCACACGGACCTATTTGAGTGACGGACCAGAAGCCATATTGACTGTTGACCGCTACCGATGTATGTCTGTGTGGTGTGATTATTTCAAATGTTCACTTATTGGAGTGGATTACTGGATCGCTGAGAGCAAGGTCGGGCTGATGAAGTGCACCGTAGCAGCGGTCGAATGTTAAGTGGCGTTCGCTTCAAACTGACACTTCCTCATTTGTGATGATTCCAAGCTGGTCGTCATCTACCCGTGTCTTGTTCAATGCGTAGTAGCGCCACTTGAACCGAAAGGGTGTCATAATTAAGAAGGTCAGCTGAATAAAAAAAAATACAGACAGCCGTACCATTAGTCCAGAATCCTAACCGTCTTCCTGGAACGACTCAAGCAGGAACCGGGACTAAAAAAAATACCGGTACATGGTAGGGTTGTCTCGATACCAATATTTTGTTACCGGTACCAAAATGTATTTTGGTACTTTTCAAAATAAAGGGTACCACAAAACAATGTCATTATTGTTTTTTTTTTAACAGAATATATTACGGTACATTAAATCTTCGTTTCTTATTACAATTAAATAAGAATTTTGTCATAAAAAAAAATTGTGTCCATACTAGACCAGTGTTTTTCAACCTTTTTTGAGCCAAGGCACATTTTTTTCATTGAAAAAATGCAGAGGCACACCACCAGTAGAAATCATTAAAAAATGTAACTCAGCAGCCGATATTGACAATTAAAAGTCATTGTCGCAATTGTTGAATAGGACTTTAAACCATAACCAAGCATGCATCACTATAGCTCTTGTCTCAAAGTAGGTGTACTGTCACCACCTGTCACATCACGCCGTGACTTATTTGGATTTTTTTGCTGTTTTCCTGTGTGTAGTGTTTTAGTTCTTGTCTTGCGCTCCTATTTTGGTGGCTTTTCCTCTTTAGTTGGTATTTTCCTGTAGCAGTTTCATGCCTTCCTTGACCGCTATTCCCCACACCTGCTTTGTTTTAGCAAGCAAGAATATTTCAGTTGTTTTTATCCTTCTTTGTGTGGAAATTGTTGATTGTCATTTCATGTACAGATGTACTTTGTGGACGCTGTAAGTCTTTGCTGTCGTCCAGCATTCTGTTTTTGTTTACTTTGTCGCCAGTTGAGTTTTAGTTTCGTTCTGCATAGCCTTCCCTACGCTTCAATGCCTTTTCTTAGCGGCACTCACCTTTTGTTTATTTTTGGTTTAAGCATTAGACACCTTTTTACCTGCACACTGCCTCCCGCTGTTTCCGACATCTACAAAGCAATTAGCTACCGGCTGCCACCTACTGATATGGAAGAGTATAACGTGGTAAGTCTGCCGATCTCCAGACAGCACAGACACTCAACAACGGCACATTTGCGGATTATAATTACTGGTTTGCAAAAAATATTTTTTACCCAAATAGGTGAAATTAGATAATCTCCCACGGCACACCAGACTGTATCTCACGACACAGTGGTTGAAAAACACTGTACTAGACAACTTGTCTTTTAGTAGTAAGTAAGCAAACAAAGGTTCCTAATTGTCTGCTGACGTATGCAGGAACATATTGTCATTTCTCATTCTTTTATTTTGTCAAAATTATGATGGATTATTAATCTACTTGTTCATTTACTGTTTAATCTGCTTACTTTCTGTTTTAACATGTTCTATCTACACTTCTGTTCAAATGTAATAATCACTTATTCTTCTGTTGTTTGATAATTTACATTAGTTTTGGCTGATACTACAAATTCTGGTATCGATTCGATACAGTAGTAGGATCATACATTGGTCATAATTAAAGTTCTCCTGTGTCCAGTGAAGTATTTCATTGGTTTTTAAACAATAAATAAGACAATATATTTGTGATAATAAACGTATTGATGTACCGTATTTTTCGGAGTATAAGTTGCTCCGGCCGAAAATGCATAATAAAGAAGGAAAAAAACATATATAAGTCGCACTGGAGTATAAGTCGCATTTTTTGGGGAAATGTATTTGATAAAAGCCAACACCAAGAATAGACATTTGAAAGGCAATTTAAAATAAATAAAGAAGAGTGAACAACAGGCTGAATAAGTGTACGTTATATGAGGCATAAATAACCAACTGGTATGTTTACGTAACATATTATGGTAAGAGTCATTCAAATAACTATAACATATAGAACATGCTATACGTTTACCAAACAATCTGTCACTCCTAATCGCTAAATCCCATGAAATCTTATACGTCTAGTCTCTTACGTGAATGAGCTAAATAATATTATTTGATATTTTACGGTAATGTGTTAATCATTTCCCACATAAGTCGCTCCTGAGTATAAGTCGCACCCCCGACCAAACTATGAAAAAAACTGCGATTTATAGTCTGAAAAATACGGTAATCATATACAGCTCTTGTATGAACTTGGTATCATTACATTAGATGTCTGTGTAGATCCACACATGTTGTTTGTTTACTTTGAAGAGCACTATCTTGCTGTTAGCGATTAGTTATTGTATCCTCCTACGGTGTGTGGTGAAGCATGATACCTGTAAGAAACGTACTTTATTTGTCGCCATGGAGGGCAAGGTTAAGTGATTTAGAAGGAGCTTAAACACTGTCGACTGCGGATGGACGTTAGCCGCTAGCTAGCTAAGAACCTTCAGTGTTCATAGCTTCAACTTTATTGTGAGTTTTTAAGGCAAAATGCGTCCATTCTCCCTTTTCTCTCTACACACTGTTTCTGCTTGAAAGTACTCTGTGCGTGTGCGTTGCCTAAAATGCGCCTCTGCTCGTTTTACGACAGCGTCCTGTCATGTCCGGGAAAAAAAACATTTTCAGAAGCAGTATTGTACCATTTTTAATTCATTAGTACCGTTGTACTTTATTAGTACCGGTATACAGTACAACCCTAGTACATCCCAGTCATGATGGCCTGGGGTGTAACCGCAGGTGATGAAAGCGACAGACGGGGTAAGCGATCCGAAGCGTCGTGAAGTCCGGCAGAGAGAATCTGCTCCGCCGACCGTCGGGCCAATCTGTCAAGAGGCGGCAGGCGGCCAGGGCATCTTGCAGTCCTCCCCGCCTCCCCGGCAGACTGTCTGTGTATTTTTTCCCAGTGATTTAGAGGTCTCTGTCTATATTGATAATAACACCTCAGGTCCCGTGTGACGCCAGACGCCCGCATTTTGCGCACGGATAAGAGAGGCTGGCAGTGACATGACGAAGAACAGTGCTGTTTAACTCATGTCGTATTCTTCACCCTGCCACAGCAAACTTTTGTTGTTTTTACATTTCTACTCACTCTGAAGGAGCGTTTTCCTTGTAAATTTAATTGACAGCTGAAACTCATGTCATATAGTCTAGTGTCCAAACTTTTTGACTTGAGGGCTTGAATTTAAAGGGGAACATTATCACCAGACCTATGTAAGCGTCAATATATACCTTGATGTTGCAGAAAAAAGACCATATATTTTTTTAACCGATTTCCGAACTCTAAATGGGTGAATTTTGGCGAATTAAACGCCTTTCTAATATTCGCTCTCGGAGCGATGACGTCACAACGTGGCGTCACATCGGGAAGCAATCCGCCATTTTCTCAAACACCGAGTCAAATCAGCTCTGTTATTTTCCGTTTTTTCGACTGTTTACCGTACCTTGGAGACATCATGCCTTGTCGGTGTGTTGTCGGAGGGTGTAACAACACGAACAGGGACGGATTCAAGTTGCACCAGTGGCCCAAAGATGCGAAAGTGGCAAGAAATTGGACGTTTGTTCCGCACACTTTACCGACGAAAGCTATGCTACGACAGAGATGGCAAGAATGTGTGGATATCCTGCGACACTCAAAGCAGATGCATTTCCAACGATAAAGTCAAAGAAATCTGCCGCCAGACCCCCATTGAATCTGCCGGAGTGTGTGAGCAATTCAGGGACAAAGGACCTCGGTAGCACGGCAAGCAATGGCGGCAGTTTGTTCCCGCAGACGAGCGAGCTAAACCCCCTATCGACTCTAGCTTCCCTGGCCTGCTGACATCAACTCCAAAACTGGACAGATCAGCTTTCAGGAAAAGAGCGCGGATGAGGGTATGTCTACAGAATATATTAATTGATGAAAATTGGGCTGTCTGCACTCTCAAAGTGCATGTTGTTGCCAAATGTATTTCATATGCTGTAAACCTTGTTCATAGTTGTTAGTTTCCTTTAATGCCAAACAAACACATACCAATCGTTGGTTAGAAGGCGATCGCCGAATTCGTCCTCGCTTTCTCCCGTGTCGCTGGCTGTCGTGTCGTTTTCGTCGGTTTAGCTTGCATACGGTTCATACCGATATGGCTCAATAGCTTCAGTTTCTTCTTCAATTTCGTTTTCGCTACCTGCCTCCATACTACAACCATCCGTTTCAATACATTCGTAATCTGTTGAATCGCTTAAGCCGCTGAAATCCGAGTCTGAATCCGAGCTAATGTCGCTATAGCTTGCTGTTCTTTCCGCCATGTTTGTTTGTGTTGGCTTCACTGTGTGACGTCACAGGAAAATGGACGGGTGTATATAACGATGGTTAAAATCAGGCACTTTTAAGCTTTTTTTAGGGATATTGCGTGATGGGTAAAATTTTGAAAAAAACTTCGAAAAATATAATAAGCCACTGGGAACTGATTTTTAATGGTTTTAACCATTCTGAAATTGTGATAATGTTCCCCTTTAACCACGGCAACCGACGGCAAGAATATGCTGTGACCGCCCTTGGCTTTTTACTTGTTAATGGACCAGGGATGTAATAACAAACGGTATAATGATTCGCGATAAATTTCCAGACGGTTAGTAATACCGTCTAATTTTTTAATTACCGAAAAACCGTCATTTAATAATGCATTTTAGGCTACACGAAGTCAGGCGCATGCGCACTAGCGGTGTTTATCATGGCGGACAAGCTACACAGACTTTGCTCTGGAGATTTCCCCTCGGAGTAAACGGAGCCAAGCGCTTGGTTTAACGTCATTTTTCCCTCTCTTCCCGGTGTGCATTTAAGAGCGCACTGCTGTGTTTAGATGGAGACAGGTGTGGACAATATTGAACACAGACGATCTTGTCCCCACACTAAAAGTATACAGCGAAGGAGAAAACAATTTGATGTTGCTTTCATTCTCTCAATACAGCGTCCATCAGCTGCTGTGAGTGAGAGTTAATGAGGTGAGGAAACAATGTGTCGTGAACGTTGTCACAACTTCTTTATAAAGTCTTTACTTTGTTGACTGGAATGTTCACTCGTCCTTTATTTAACTGCAAACTGTATCAGTGTTAAACTAACATCAATACTAGCTAATATGTTTTGTCATCTCAGCGAACTAAACGAAGGCTGTGAAGATTGTGTATTCGATGTGAGAGGTGTCACTCCTCTCTATTTTTGTTGGCCAAACTGTTGTACTGAACTACAAGGAGGCGTTATTAAAAAGAAAGCTTGTTTATTAGACTTCATCTTCATTAGCCAAACTGCTTTGAGTTTTATATTAATATCAAAAAGTAAACACCATGCTTTTTTTTACAGTACTTGTTTTTTTCATGTCACAAAGGTATTACTTCAAAAACCATTCATGTGACACATCATTTTGTTAATGTTTTCTTGTGTATAGTTCATTCCTATACAACATATTTCTGCTCAAACTCTTAATGGATCTGTCCCGATACAGCATCTACATGTACATATACATGTACAAACCTTAATAAATAATACAAAAAATACCTCCCTCTATCAAAATGTAAAAATAGAGATAAACGCAGCATGTAATGACAAAAAGCTGACCATCCATCCATCCATTTGCTACCGCTTATTCCCTTTGGGGTCGCGGGGGGCGCTGGAGCCTATCTCAGCTACAATCGGGCGGAAGGCGGGGTACACCCTGGACAAGTCACCACCTCATCGCAGGGCCAACACAGATAGACAGACAACATTCACACTCACATTCACACACTAGGGCCAATTTTAGTGTTGCCAATCAACCTATCCCCAGGTGCATGTCTTTGGAGGTGGGAGGAAGCCGGAGTACCCGGAGGGAACCCACGCAGTCACGGGGAGAACATGCAAACTCCACACAGAAAGATCCCGAGCCTGGGATTGAACTCAAGACTACT